>NW_026057577.1:92202871-92463120 GCF_023721935.1 Panthera uncia
GGGCCCAGATCTCAGCTCCACCACTTACTGGTTCTGGGACTTCGGGCAGATGACTTAACCTCCCTATGTCTCTGTGTCCCCGTCTGCAAACGAAACTAGCCCTTGGGGTCATGGTCGTGAGGGTTCCCCGAGCTAAAGCAAAGAGCGCGGGGCTGGCTTTGAGTGTACTATTCCTGACGCGACACGTGTTTGCGCAGCCCTGGACGTGGAGCCAGCAGGACTGTTCCGAGGACGAAATGAGATTCGGCCTGATTAGCCGGTTACATCTGTTGCCCAGAACTCGGACACAAGGACGGTCACGTTTTCTCCATTCTGCTAAGGCACCTTAAATCTGGCTCCGTATGCACCTGGCTGGCAGGATATTCAGTCTCAGCTCTTTAGGGGTGCAGAGTAGGGACAGGCTTGCTTTCCCTAAACGAGAATTCTGGAAACCTTACGTGGACCGAAAATCAGGGCTGGGCGTCTGGTCTTCCTTACTTGTCCAAGGCCTCAAACTCTGTTGTCAGGGATTCTCTGCTTGTGGCATCCACTCCCTTGGTGCCCATCTGGGCTATGGAAACTTCACTGGGCTTCTGAGGACAAGGCAAGGCAAGGCAAGGCCAGCCTCCTCAGGGTCTAACCTGTGCAGTTGGACAGAGCCCCATGCTCAGAAGGCCTAATGCTTGGCTTAACTGCTCTTTGTCACTGTCTGGCAATTCTGAATAATTTTGGAACAAGGGATTTGCATTTTTGTTTTGCACTGGGCCCTGCAAATTAGGTAGCTGGTCCTGCCTGGAGGGTCTGTGTCATTCTCCCTGGAATGATTCTACTCCTCCAGGGCCCTTTGCGGGAGCAGGAGGCCCCTCTCTGCTGCATGGGGAGCCCACACCCTCCACCACATACCCATCCTTGGAAATCTTATGTGTCTTTCATTTCTTGGAATTGGACAAGCCAGTTCTTTGTGTCTCCGAACCTAACATTTTGAAAATAGCTAAGCCCCTTACCGCTTGCATGGGCTAGGGAAACCTCTGTCCTTTAGGGCACAAGCTCTCCCCCGCCTTTCCTCCTTCAAAGGGAAAAGGGGAAATCCTCTTACTCTTTCAAGAGCAGCCTCCTTGAACCCCTCACACAGCTTATTCCTCCATCAGGGAACATTGTCTGAGAGCTGGGTAAGTCGTAACTCCTTGAATTCACACGGCCTGAGGTCGGCAGTCATTAATGCTCCTATTTTACAGATGAATAAACTGAGGCCTAGAAAGGTTCAGAGACTTGCTAAAGATCACACAGCTTCCCAGCTTCCCCACTCTTCTCAAAGTTTTCATAGACCTGGCCAGAGAAGGGAGGCAATGGGAGTATGAGTCAGCAAAGTTTTCATTGATGTAATTTTCAGTCCTCTAAAGTAAAAGCATGGGCTCAGTCTATGACTCAGAGAAATCTAGACTATTTCCTATTACATACCTACTATATGATGGGCACGGTCTGGAGAGTTAACATGCATATCTCTTTTGTTCCTCACAATAGCCGAGTGAGGTGTTATACTAATGCTCCCATTGAGCAGATGAGGAAACTGAGGTTTGAAGCAGCTCAGAACCACGCTCGAGGTCACAGGGGCTAGAGAATTAGAAGCTGGGAAGTTATCATTGTTTTTAGAAGGAAAACTGCCTCTCGGCTGGTTTGTTAGCTGGGAGGCTGTGAAGGGCCGCCCCGTCCCAGTTACATCATGCGGTGCGGTCGGGAAGGTCCATGTGGGAGACGCAGAACTGCTGGGAGGATGGTTTCAATTTTTGAGCCATGGTCTGACCACTTATGTTTTTGAAAATTAAAAATTAAATCTTGCCTCTGGCCCGAGAGCCAAGAAGCGATATTCTGCTGGTGGAGTCCTGCGCACTGGTCCTTGTGAATTGGGAGTTCTCCGTGGTGAGGGAAACGACAGTTGTGGTTGCCAAAGCGTAGATCATCCTTCCTGCAGCCCTGGAACCGAAGAGTTACTGCCGTGGGTGAGAGCCGGGTGCCTCCGGGTGCTGGTGAATTTGAAAGACCTCAATATTCTGGGATCTGCTAGAAACTCTATCCAGGAGCAGGGCGGAGCTGTGCACTGTGCGGGGGACCTGCCAGTGGGGGGAGAGGTCAGGGCCTAGAGGACAACGCCTATTCAGGCAAGAGTCTGCAGCAGGAGCCAGGGGAGTGCACGCTCGCGATACGGCTTCTGCAGGACCACCGAGTCTCTGGAACTTTCTTCTTTCTCTCTCTGAACTTGTCCCTAGAGAGCCCAGTCCTGTCAGGCCTGCCACCAAATAGCCCTCAGATCTGTTCGCTCACCTCTTGGTCTCCCTGCCCCGGGCGTTGCTGCCTCCCCACTGGTCACTGTACCAAGAGGAGGACCCAACCAGACTTCTGGGGCAAAACCTTCAGGCGTCCCCACGGCATAAATCTGACACATTTGAGGATCTGGCTGTGGCCTGGCTCTCCAGCCTTGTCCTCTGCCATCTTTTCCATGCCAGTAATGGCAAACCATGGGAAGTTCCCCAAATATGCCCCCATCTCTCCCACCCTTTGCCTCTTCTGCCTCTCTGCCTGGGAAGGTCATGGTCACCTGCCCTAACTCCACCGGCAGTCTTCCTGGATGTCAAGCTCAATCTGGGAGAAATTGGAGTTGGTCTCTTGCCCTGGACTCACAGCTCCTTGAAGGCAGTAACTGGTACTTCCAGGTTCCACGTCCCAGGTTCCCAGCTCCATGAGTTTGTCAAATTACAGTAAAAGGAAATCAAGATGTGTGCACCTCCCGGGACTTGAGTCTAGCTCCCCTGGAGTGTAAAGTCCCAGCAACAGACAATGAAGGAGAGAAGATTCTCCGATCTAGAGAATCCAGAGCTCCAATCCTAGATCAGAATCTGACCGATATTTCTTGTTCAATTAAGTATTTCTTGAGCACATGCTCTGTGGTCCAGGTTCAGTTACAGGGCTCGGGACTAGATCCTGTTTTGTTGGCTACTCTCCACAAGGTTTCCTGGAGGGCACAGATGAGATGGGGAGCGAGAATCCACATGTCAGTGAGCAAACGCAAGTGCAGTTACAAGCTGGGGTAAGACACTGAAGGGAGAAAGCCAATTGAGAAAGTAGAGGGGCCTACTTGGACAGTGTGGTCAGAAGGTGTCTGGAGAGGGAGGCATTGAAGCTGAGGACTGGAGGCCTTGGGAAAGGCCCTCCAGGTTGAGGGATCAGCACTGGCAAAGCCTGGGAGGCGGGAAAGAGCTTGGTGCTTTGGAGGGACATAAGGGGAGTGGGTGTCACTGGAGCCGAGTGCGGGAGGAGTGGGCGACATGCAAAAGGCAGTCTGGATGCCTCTTCTCTCATCCACCTTGTAGCTCAGCCCCTTTCTTGCCCCGGAAAACCCTATCTTTGAACAACATGATGCTTTCTTGGGGAAGTGTGTGCAGGCCCCTGGCATCCCCTACCCCCATGAAGGGCTGTCTGCTCTGTCATCCTGGGTATGGGAAGAGGAAGTCAAGACCGTTGGGGAACTTATTCTCCGGGCCCAGAGGGACCAAGTGGATGGCAGGTTTGGCTTTGAAGTTGCTCTTTTCTGAGATCACACCTTTGGGAGAAATGCAAGCATACCACAACCCTGGGGGACACTGCAAAGACATGCTTTAAGCCTCCCCGTGGGTGCTGGCTGATAAGGAGAGGGAGGCACCTTGGACCTCCCCCCATGCCTGAGGTGGAGGTCCAGCTTAGTGGTTGAGGGTGCAGGTGCCTGAGTTTGAAGATGCATTTCACCCTGTAACTACTGGTAATCTTGGATAACTTACTGGACCATCCTCCACCCCCCTCCCCGTCCTGTTTACATAAAGGAGAAAATAGGACATAGAGTCAGCATGAGATTAAAGGAGTTATTGAATGTCAGGTATTTGAAGTGTTCCCAACACATAGTAGCGGTTCAATGGGCTTCAACAACTATTATTGTTAATATTTTTATACTTTTAAAAAAAACTGGTTATTTATTTATTTTTGAGAGAGAGAGAGAGACAGCACCAGCAGGGGAGGGGCAGAGAGAGAGGGAGACACAGAATCTGAAGCGGGCTCCAGGCTCCGAGCTGTCAGCACAGAGCCCACGATGCGGGGCTTGAACCCACCAACCGTGAGATCACGACCTGAGCCAGAGTTGGACGCTTAACAGACTGAACCACCCAGGTGCCCCAGGTTTTGTTATTAATCACCAGGCCTCACGTGCCTGAGGAATTGCCCACACCTGGCCAGCAGAGCGTGAGGTACTGAGAGGCCACAAGCCTCAAAGTTCTCCAGAAACGTCCACTGCGGTTCGACAGTGTCCACGGTGCATTTGGTTTGTCGTACCCAGCAGCTGGTTCCCCAGGGAAATTCTCGCTGAGATTTATTGGGTACAGGGACAGGTAAATATACTGTTTATTCCTTCCTTCCCTCCAGCGTTTCCATCCAGGGATGCTTGGGTGCCGTAATGGAAATCTGAGGTTTATATTCTCATTAAACTCAATGAGCAACCTGATCCTATCTGTGTCCAACTTCATTTCATCCAGTTATCAAGTGCTGGGCCTTAACAAAACCAAAAATTTAAAAAGTAAAAAAAGAAAAAAGAAAAAAAAAAGCCTTTTTATTGTTTGTTTTCCCTACAGCCATTTTCCTCTGATTTAAAGTCATGTGATTCCAGTGAAATATGATCCGTATGTTTTTGATTCATTTGCTGATTAACTAATGATTGTAAAAATGGCTTTGAAATGACAAAGTTTAGTACAAAGTCTCAGCTTCATTATTATTTACACTTAGACATCAAATAGCTCTTGTGAAAGATTTTGTTAAGTGGCTGAGGGGCTTTTCTGGTCAAATTTCTGTTTTCTTTTGAATTTGCGACGGCGGCTGCTGCTTTTTCTTCCACCTCCTCCTCCTCTGCCCCTTTTTAATTTATTTTGGGTGAGAATTCATTAGAACTTGAGTCCGGAAAGCTTGTTTGAGATTTAGACTCATCGTTGGTGAGTAGTGGGTTGGACGTCCACCTGAACAAGCCTGTTTCGCCCCACAAAGAACCCACGGCCTAGAAAACTGGGCGAACTTCTCAGGTGAGGCCATCAGGGATCAGGTGGAGCGTTCAAAGCATGTTCAAGCTCAAAACAAAACTCTAAGATTTCAAAACTGGGAATAAAACGGTCTAGGGATGTTTGTTTTTTTGAGATATTTGAAGAGGAAAAGAAAAAAAAATCTAGGGGAATTGGTTGGATTTTATCTGAGAAGATTTATTTGTTCAAATGTGAAAAGTTACGGGATCCCAAATCAAAGATAGATTTTTGTCTTCCTGTTTGTTTTTATCCTGCATTCTTCCTTCTCCCCACATCCAGGCTTTTGCCAAACGCCGTGGAAATTTTTCTTCATGAGCCCTTGCCTGTCAGCCCTGTGTTCTCCCTCTCCACACAACAGTTCTTTTTATCTCTCACCAGGACCTGAACCATCACATTCGGCGGGCCTCTTGGCTTCTATCTTCCACCCTACCCCAGAAGGAACTTTCTAGTGTGTAAGCTCAGAGCATGTCCCCCTGGTGCTTAACTAATGTCCAAAGTAATGGTCTTTGTGGGTCAGTACTTACTGTATACAGTCTCTCTGCTTATCATGGATCGGCCTCCTTTTAGCCTCACTTAGATTCTTTGAAGGTTGTACCATATCCTCCCCATTTCACAGATGGGGAAGCTGAGAATCAGAGAAACAGAGTCACCCAGAGAGGAAGGACAGGACAGGAGGTCCAGCCCAGAGTCCTTGCCCCTGACCCGCAGGCTCTACCTCCCTGGGGTCCCTGCAGGAGTAAGTTCAAACTGCTGAGCATGGGCCCCAGGCCTGTAGTCCCTTGCCTGTCCCCTCTCCAGCCACATCTGACACTCCTCTCCTACGTATGCTCTGGCCTCCAGCGGTGCCAAACAATTAGTTCACACTTCCATGGCCAGGCACAGGCTGTTCCCTCTGATAGGAAACGCCCTTCTGCTCAGCCCCAGCTGTGCCCGGCACGCTTCTGTTTGTCCCTCAGAACCAACCTCCCGGGGTCGTCTTCTGCAAAGTCTCCCTCACCCACCTGGTCTTGGGTGGGCACTGACTGTCTCTGCCCTCCCAGCATTCCCGCCCCTTCCTTCTCCTAGCACCAGCACCCTCATGTGCAATCTCAGGAATAAGCAGGGGACCCAGACCTGGCCAATAGCTGATCAATGGCCTCACCTCTCTGGCCACGGTGATTGAGACCAGAGCAAGTTACATGGGACCTGAGCAAATCCAATGACGCTCCATCCTGGGCATTTGGCTGAAGTTAAAAGTAAACAGAGACTCTCTTTTCACTGGGATTGCTAACCACGTTGGCTTTGTAGACTAAGGAGCAGGTAACCTCTCTCTGGGGGACATCTTGCCTGTCAAGGACCCTTCTTGAAATTAAAGTCAACATGGCTGAAAGTACAGCTCAAAGCTGCAAAGAGATTCCTCTTAACCTTCAGTTCCTGGATCAAACCATGCTTGAAGCCAATTCCCTGAACTTTGGGGAAACATGAGCCAGTCAGTCTCTGCCCCACCCCTGCCTCTTCCCCTCTTAAGCCAGTTTCAGTTGGACTCCTGTCACTTGCCATCGAGTCATGGAGAATATCTCATCCAGGACAACACTCTCTCCCCCTGGCAACCCCAGGGCACACACATGTGTCATTCCTCATGCGTTCACCCAACTGCAATTTGTTCACTCAAGTATGTGAGCTACTGAACTCTGAGCTTCCTGGGAGCAAAGGCTATGCCTTCTTAAGCTCTGTTGTCTTAGCAGAGGCTAAGATACAGCCTAAAGTTGGCATTAAAGTCATGGACTTTGAAGTCCATCAGACCCAGGTTCGAGTTCCAACTCGGCCACCTGATGACTGCACAGCGTTGGCCGCATTCCTTACTCTGCCTCCTTTCTAGTCTCAATTTCCTGAACACTCATTATAAAGGGTCATTAGGAAGAATGAGGGAGGAAGTTTCCACTACCCTCAGCACTGGGCCCTGCCAATTCTAGGCATTTAATAAGTGCTAGCTATGATTATTACTACATGTTGTTGGTCCAGTGGAGGCAGTCCTATGAAAATCACAGATAATCCCGGCAGTGGTGCAGCTCGGGCACGGGAACAGTTCACATACAACCACAGTCACAGCTACCTGAAATTGTGGTGGCATTGTTCCGGACATTTGGAGACTCGGCGCTGGGACAGGTGTAGGAGCACGGGAGGAAGTGAGCAACCCCTCCCAGCCCTGCCCCTAAGGCCATGGCAGTTCTCAGGGCAGAAATGGGCATGGAAATGTGGGCCAGAGGAGGAAAGTCTAAATTCCCAAGGCTCTTTCTGACCAGCTTGCACACCCTCACCCCAGACTCGGATTGGGGCAGAGAGGAGCATGGTTAGGAGTTTGGGTGTTGGAGTCAGGCCATTCTAGGTTAAAACCTTGGCTCCCCGCTTCCCTAGCTGTGTGTCTCTAAGCAAGTTACTTACCCTCTCTGAACCTCTGACTTCAGCTTCAAAATGAGTTGTCTAGAAGAAAAAATGAGATCATGTAATGTAAGCTCTTAGACCAGTGCCAACAAATGGTAACTGTTATGATCAAAGATTAAAATCAAATCTGTGAGGACTCCAACTCCATGCTGCCCAGCACCCAGACTGGCCATTTGGATGGTAGTAGGAGCTGGGGCTCTAGGATATGTCTTCACAAGCCTCTGCTCAGTGGGATTCGATGGACAAACTCAGTCCTACCCCAAGGGTTGTGGTGGTGGAGAACGTGGATGTTGAAGCCCAGCTGCCTGCTGGTGAATTCTGGCTCTCCTAACTTATTTACTCTGCTATTTACTCCGCTTCCCTGTGCCTCAGTTATCTGCTCTGTACAATGGGGATAATCACAGTATCTACCTCATGGGGTGGTTTGAGAATGACTAATACAAATAGTCAATACACTTAGAATTGTGCCTGACCCATTACCAGTTCTCCATAAATATTTGCTATCAGTAATTCCTAGAATAATTTAGTGACTGCCTATTGGAGTAGAAGATCTCGATCTCAAAAGAAATGGAGGAAACATGCTTGGCCTCCGTAAGCGTGTAGTCTGAACTGGGGCCATAGTGAGAAGTAACAGTACAATGATAGCTAGTGAGTTCGAAAGCAGAAGTGACCACGTTCCTTTGACTTAGCGAGGAACAAAAACCAGAAGCTCTTGGACCAGGCTCCTGGTCGCCATGAAGCGTGTGGATCCAGTCCTGAGGACGGTGGACTCTTCTTGTGCGACCTACCCAGAAGAATAGCTCTCCCCCTCCATTTCAGCCCTGTGGGTCTGGGGGAGGCTGGCGCTCAGAGAACCCCACTTTCCCAGCCACAGGGGTATCATGGCCAAGGCCCAGAAGTGGTTGGCCTGGCAAGGGCTCGTGACCCAGCCAGCACCTTTTGCTGGGGCTTTTCTTATTGCAGGTGGCAGGGAAGAGCTGTCTCTTCTGTAAGATGGGGACTGCATGGGCCATGCCCCCAGCTTCATGGGGTTGCTGCCGTGAGGGGATGAAGCCAAGACAGCATAGGGAGGTCAAGGTGAGGGGAGAGAGAGAATGGATTCCCAGGTCTTGAAGTCCACCCGCCCACCTCCTTCATCCGCTGATGATCACTCCTTTCCGTGGCTTAGTTACATGAGCCAATGGATCCCCTTGGTTGCCTCAGCTGCCATGTTGCATAGAATCTGACGTGCTGTGGATCATAGATGCACCATTATTATTTTTTATTTTTTTAAATGTTTTATTTATTTTTGAGAGCAGGAGAGAGACAGAGTGTGAGTGGGGAGGGGCAGAGAGAGAGAGAGAGAGGGAGACACAGAATCCGAAGCAGGCTCCAGGCGCTGAGCTGTCAGCACAGAGCCCATCGTGGGGCTCAAACCCACGAACTGTGAGATCATGACCTGAGCCAAAGTCTGACACTTAACTGACGAGCCACTCAGGCGCCCCGATGCACCATTATTTAATGTGCCAATGAACTATCAGTGGATTGCAAGGCACAATGAGAAACTGTGGGGTTAGGGGAGGGGATGTCCTTGAGGAGATGAATACTGTGGTCTAAACTGGGCATCTGTCTCTCACAAGAATAAGATTCCAATTCATTCATATGCCCTTCCTCTCCACCCTGGACATTCGCCCTGAGCACAGACAGCTTGGGGTGGCTTTCTCTCCTATAGGAGAGTTATTTGGGAGGAGGAGGGAAGAGAAGCAGCCGGTATACCTGCAGAAGTGGAAGGACAATGTGTAGAGCCATTCCTGTCCCATAAGAAGCAAAGCTGTGAACTCTGGGCTGGGGCACACGCTGGGAAGTCTAAGCAAGCATGTACTGTATGCTTTTCACCTCATTCCCTTTTCACATCAACTTGCGGGAGAGCTGCAGCTGTCCTGGTTTTTCAGAGGGGAAAAGGAAGGCATGCTTAGGTGAACCTGCTCGGCCAAGGTCAGGCAGTAGGACACCACAGGGCCAAAATCCCAACCCTCCCAACTTGTGGCATCCTTTCCCCCTTGGAGCCTGGCTGATTCTATGTGTTTGGTCTTAATTATCCCTAACATTATCGAACAAGACACACTCTGAGAAGAGAGAGCAAAAGTGTTGCAGAGCAATGCTGTCCCTGAGTGACCATGATCAATACTCACCCCCCAGAAGTCTTAGAAATTCACGGGGAAAACAGTGGCCAGCTGCTGATGTCTCCTCGTGGCCATCCCATTTGCATTTGAGCACCTCCAGGTATAAGGGAGACTGTAAGGTGCTGGAGGGGGCCTGGGCTGTCAGGGGCTCATAGTATGACCTTGGGCATACCCACGGTCACTTCTGTTCCGTGGCCTCAGTTTCCCCATCTTTAAATGACGGGACCAGCTCACCTTTAAGGCTCTCCTGGACCAAATGTGAACCTCTAACTTTAAGTAATTCACAGTTTGCAGAGATCTCATTTGATCCTCTCACCCAGCCCTTCTCAACCTAGTTTTCTGTTGGCATGTATGTGATGAGGTCACCACACATGTGGCATTCTGCCATGCAGAATTCCCACAGGCCACTTTCACATTTTGTCCTTTTTCTCTCAAATTTGCATTTGAGAATGCAAATGGGGAGGGGTGACATTGTCACAGGGCTAACCTTGGAGACACTTTCAATGGAATGATTGTAACCCAAAACATTGGAAATATTAGTGCTTTGACATTAGCAAATAATTACATTGCCAGGCTTCTCCCAACTGATTCTGACCCACAAGGTTGTCTAGACACAGTGGATCAAAGCCACGGCTGTAATGAGCCCAAGAGGAGACAGCACTGGCTTCAGACTCATGTAAGGAGCTAAAGCAAATGGTATTTTAATAGCTGGTGTCAAAATTCCTCCTAGGAAGGGAATTGTGTTTTAATATAGATTGAACTGAGGGAGGTAGGACACTGAGGGCCCTAGGGGCAGTGTCTAGCACGAGACAGCTCAGGAGGAAGGAAGGGAAAGGAGCGGGGAAGGGAGAGGAGGGGAGGAAGGAGCCAGCAAGAGAATGGAAGCCTCTCCTATGTTGGATGTCTCTCTGTCGTGTGATACCCAAACTTTCAGACACTCTCCTAAATGACCCAGTGGTGCATGCATGTCTGTGTGTGTGTGTGTGTGTGTGTGTGTGTGTGTGTGAGATGAATTCATCGGATGGGGCTATCAGACAACATACATATTCTTACTGTAGGAGCCAAGAAGCATGACCGATGATGAGACCCCAAACCTCTGAAAATTCACAGAAGTCTTAGAAGGTTCTAATCTGCTCCAGCCGATGGGATTGAGGTCTTCAGGCAACCCTAGCTAGACCTGCAGCTAACATGGCCTCATCTGACCTGTGGGTTTTCACCCATTTTGCAGATGGGTGGCCAAAAGGGCTTGCCAAAATTGAGCAACACTTGCTCATTTTTTCCACCCAGATATTTGTCTCTCATGGACCCTGAACCCGTCTCTCCATCTTCTCCTTCAAGACCCAGCGTATTCACCAATTTCGTAAATCCCTGGACAATCGTGGTGTCTGCCCTTCCTCAACATTTATTTAGTTAGGTTTTTATTTTGAAATAGTGTTAGATTTACAAGAGTTAGAAAGGCAGTGAGAGGGTTTCCACATAGCCTTTACCCAGCTTCCCCTAATGCAAATATCTTCTGTGACATTCGTCCCAACTAAGAACATTGATGGGACACTATTAAACTACTCCTAGTGCATCAGCCTTATGCCAATTTCACCAGTTTATTCGCTAACGTCCTTGCTCCTGTCCAGGATACCGTGTCGCATTTAGTCATCATGTCTCCTTGGCCTCCTCCCATCTGTGAAAACTCCCCAGTCCGTCTTCGTTTTTCATGACTTTGAGTATTATACACGTTGGCTCTCCACTTACACACTTACCAATTCATCCAATTGACCCGTCAACTCACCCACGTGGTGTCAGGGCCTCTGCCAGGCACCGGGAACTCAGAAGTGAATCAGGTGAGTTCCCTGATCTCAAGGAGCTTACAGACAAGGGGATTAGCAAGAAGCGGACCACAAAATCAGAGTGAGAAAAGTCACGGCAGGGGAAGGCACAGGTGGCAAGAGCTGAACCCATGAGTGTAAATGGAAGGGCTGGAGCCTGGAGCGGAACCACAGAGCAGCAGAGGGATGGTCTGCCCTCAAGGGCCACCTGATTGTATAAGGATCTGGATCAGTGAGGCATCAGTGCAGATAGACCGGATACCTCATCCCTATGCAGAAACACACTTCAACAGCAATACCTAAGCCCCATGTATGATAGGAAGGTGTTGTGTCCACTCCCCACTCCCCCAAGATAGATAGAAGCCCTACTTCTTGGTACCTGTGAATGTTACCTTGTCTGGAGATCTTGCAATACATGCTACACACAGAGATCCTTCTGGGGCCCTCTTACCCCGTTAGGCCTTCTTTTTATTATTATTATTTTTAAAATTTTTCATGTTTATTTGAGAGAGAGAGAGAGAGAGAGAGAGAGAGACTGAGCAGGGGAGGGGCAGGACAAGAGGGAGACACAGAATCTGAAGCAGGCTCCAGGGCCGGAGCTGTCAGCGCAGAGTCCGATGCGGGGCTCGAACCCACGAACCACAAGGTCACGACCTGAGCCGAAGTCGGACACCTGACCGACTGAGCCACTCAGGCGCCCCAGTTAGGCCTTCTTTTTAAGTGAGGTCCTTTCCCGAAGGTATTTTCCATAGTCCTCACTTAGCCCATGAGAAAAGTCCACCTTCTTTGCCCCACCAGACTCTGGAAGGGCACGGCAACATTCTCTCTTTCGTTAGTTCTCGTGAGCAGACCCCCAGGCTTTTGCCTTCAGACTTCCCTCGTGAGAGTCAGATACCATGTCTAGGTAACTCCAGGTGTGCCAGTTCAGTTTTCCCAACGATTTTTCTACCACCTGTACACTCCAACGGCATCACGGGGCGAACCTGCAGCAGAACATCTAAATAAAAGTGCATAGTAAAGACATAATTATGTCACATAACACACTTCCAGGTTGGTCCAGAGGCTCAGTAGCTCTGGATTAATGTCTCTGTATGAGTCTCTTTGACTCAAGAAGGCAAGATGGCTGCAGCCTCTCCAGGGATCACAGCTTCATCAGCAGAGTCCAAAGTGCATGTGCGTGTGAGTGTGGGAGGAAAGGACATTTTCCTGAGTGCCTCTGCCCTTAGTCTTTCTGAAAAGCTCCTGGCAAACTTTCCCTTCCCCCTTACGCTTCATTGGCCAGAATCGTAGGACCAGTCCTAGACCAATCACTGCCAGGAAGGAATGGGAGGACCAAGACTGGAATAGAACAATCCTGACTCCGCTTTTGGAGCCAGCACAAAATCGGGATACTGTTCTCTAGGAAGGAAGGGAGAATGGCTGCCGGGTAGGAGACCAGCAGCACCTGCCACACGCATTTCAGATGCTTCTGAAATTTTTCACTGTGTAGATAATACTGTCCTAAATATTCTTTGGCATAAAGATTTTTGTATATTTAAAAGATCGCCTTAGGGGCACCTGGGTGGCTCAGTCAGCTAAGCATCTGACTTCAGCTCAGGTCATGATCTCACGGCTCATGGGGTCAAGCCCCGCATCAGGCTCTGCACTGACAGCTCAGAGCCTGGAGCCTGCTTCAGATCCTGTGTCTCCCTCTCTCTCTGCCCTTCCCCTGCTCGCACTCTGTCTCTCTCTCTGTCTCTCTCTGTGTGTCTCTCAAAAAATTAAAAAAAAAACATTAAAGAAAAAGATCTCCTTAGTGAGGTGGTTGGATACACACACTCCATGTTGTCTTGGGAATCAGGCTGGAGGTGCACAGTCAGGGGACTTTTCTGCATCTCAGTGCCCCTCGAGCTGTGTCCTCCCCTCCTCAGGCTAGCTGTCACTGTCATCTGTTACAGCACATCACCTGCAGTGTGTGAGTAGCTGGCCAGGGTTAACATTCGCTGGCTTTGTGCCCAGGGACAGACTATTATCAGCTGATACAGACAATCTGATTACTTCCATATTTTCCTATTTCTACTTTTATTTTGGCTTATCCTTTGACTATTTTTTGAGCTCTAGTCCAGTCTAGTCAAAACACTGTAGCCAATCCCAACCTCAGAATTTGTGTCAAACCCAACTGTAACGACTTAGAACAAAACCTTAAGTCAACCAACAGAATCCATTTTTCTATTAGCCACTTCTCTGGAAATCTTCCAATGTGCACTTTTGATTAGCGACTGGATTAAGAAACCCCACTGCTGCCTACCGGAGGCTATACAGGAATCAGATTTAATGAACCCCAACCATTAGATTTCCCAGAGATGGAATTCATTGGCCAAACTGCATAATAATTATTGGGTGCCCTGTTAGTCATGAAAGGTATTGTTAGCTGCTATAATGAAGAATCCTCACATTGCAGTGGCTTAACTCAATGGAAGTTGGTATCCTATGCATAAAGTTTCATCCGGGGGCTTTGGCCAAGCAGCCTTCTAGGTGGTGACTCAGGGACCTGGGTTCCTTTCGTCTTGATACACTGCCCTCTTTTATGGCCCCAGATTCTCCCTATGCAGCCAGTGGATGGGGGAAAGCAAATGTGGGATTATGCAGGGGAGGCCTAGAAGTGCACTCATCACTTTTACCAGCTTGCCAACAGTCAGAGCTCACTCACAAGACAGGCCTGGAGTGGTGATCAAGCTAGGCACCCAGGAGGAAAGGAATAATCAGTTATCTTTGTCAAAGACACCTACCTGTGCCAGGTGTTTGACAGACGTGACCTTGTAAGGTGGGTATTCAATCTCTGATTTTACAGAGGTGTAAAATATCCTGCCAAGGCCACATGGCTATTAAGCGTCAGGGTGAGAACGTCTCCTACGTCTTTTGTAACTCGCTTTCTACTTTATCTTTCACAGTGAGGTTTTTAAGCCACTTGGTGTCCATCTTTGTGTATGTTTTAAGGTGGGGGTCTGGTTTTATTTTTCTCCATATCCCAGATATTTTTTTTTTACAACACATGGTGCTATAACATTTTTTTCTCCCAAAGAGGCTGCTTTACATTCCTACAGCCAGTGTACGAGTGTGCCTACTTCATAATACCCTCTTTAACAGTAGGTCTTACTATCTTGAAAAGCAGTACTATGGGATGGTAGGAAAGTGGTAATTAATTTCTTGGATTGCCAATGAGATTTCTTCCTCCCTTTTTATCCCCAAATATATTTCTTATTTGCACATTATTTATTTGACTTCTTTGTTCCTCAATCTAGAAGGGTCTGGATGACTTTCTCAACTCTTTCCATATATATGTACATACATATATGACAATCTCTGTAACACAGGTGCGATGTCGTTGCCTGTCACTTGGCCACTGCCACATACATTTTCCTTTCTTTTTTCAATGTACAAATGTGCTAAATTTTCCTGCAGTCAATTCTGTCCATCTCTTTCTTGGTGATGTTTTCTTATGCTTCTAAGTTTAACCAGCCTTTTCTCCCTTGAGGTCTGATAAATATTCAAGTCTTTTTCCCTCTATGGTTTGAATTTTTTTTTTAAATGTTCAGTTCTTCAGTGCATCTGGAATGCATTTCAGTGCACGGTATGGATATGGAAGGGTCTAACTGCAGGTTTGTAATTTGTAGGAGGAGGGGCGCCATTGACACATCCAAGCTCCCTTCTCTCCCCATCCTGAGCTTGTTTTCTCTTCTCCAGGCCAAACAGAAGCAAAGATACCAGAAGTGGCACAAAACATGCAAGACTGTGACCATTTCCCCTAACGAAAGAGATGATCATTGTTGTATAATTGAACATCTATATTTAGAATATTTAGTGACACACTGTGTCACTGAAATTAGTCATCAGACTTCCACATGAGATAGAAATTGTTACCCCTGTTGTACTGATGAGGAGAACTGAGGCTTAAGCAACTTGCCCAAGGTCATACACTAGGGTGGTTGTCAGTTTTTTTCGATGAGCCTCACTTCCCGTGGTTATCCATCACCTCCCTCCTAGCTATCAGCTTAAATGTGCTTGTTTTCTTGAAATTAAGGTAGAATCACCTGAGGTGAATTCACTTAAAAATAATAACAAAATCAAACCAACCCCAAACCTTATAAAACCTTGAAATGTCCAAGAGTTCTGAAAGTAAAAAAAAAGATATTAAAGAAGATCTAGAAACTTCCAAAAGAGGTTGATGCCATCCCATTGAGCAAGAACCAGTGTTACTTTGGTAGGCATGCAACTTACATTAACTGGGTTTTGGAGGAACTGACTCTAGGTACAGTCTTCAGAAATCCACTTGGGTCTAAAGAAGTGAGGTGATAGCCATGGATTTGGGCCACAGTGGGGTTTCTCCATTGTTTGCCTTCTTCTTTAAGGAAGACTTCCATTTGTGTGAACTTGGAAGAATCCTCAGTGAAAGGAGGGAAAGGAAGACTCGGCAGAACGAAAGTGGGAAAACGTAAATAAACATAAAATGTCCACTAAGGGACTTAACAGCTGTCATATCACCTGCCTGTGCCTCAGCGTCCTACACAATGTGACTGATGATTGTGCGTCCTACCTCACAGAGTCCCCCCATGCTGGGGACCACATGAAATGGAGCTCAGGCATGCCCCGTGCCTGGTCCCAGTGAGAGTGCCCTCAGTGTGCGTAATTCCCACAGTAGTCCTATGTGGAAAGTACTATGAGGGTTTGCAGACCTGCTGAAATGTGCCAAAGTGCACGTTTGAATGCTCTTGGATCAGGAAAAGAGGAAAGATGCTGGCCGGGGAAGAAGAAAGATCACCTGTATTGTGTCCAAGGCTTTATATAACAAGGTGCCTTATTTTATTTTTTATTTTTATTTTATTGTTTTAAGTTTATTTATTTATTTATTTTGAGAGAGAGAGAGAGAGAGAGAGAGAGAGCAAACAAGGGAGGGGCAGAGAAAGAGGGAGAGAAAGAATCCCAAGCAGGCTCTCCGTTCTCAGCATAGAGCGCGACGTGGGGCTCGAACTCACGAACCCTGAGATCTGAAACTGAGAGTTCGACACTGAGCCGACCAAGCCACCCAGGCACTCCGAAGGTGCCTTATTTTAATCCTCTAATTAAAGAGGTTCGGTTGGTGTTACTTCCCTTCTGCAGACGTGGAAGGAGGCCCGGGAGTAGTGCAGGGATCGGCTTAAGTTCACATCGGTCAGTTCCAGGTCTTCTGGACTATGGAGACTGGCGGATCTCGGGGAACAAGGGCAGGGGGTACATTCAAGATGATGAGCTGCACAGGGACGAAGCCCCATCAGGTGGTAAATCCCACAAAGGACCCCAAGGAGCTCTGACCACAGAACACAAGGCCTTCACTCATAACAAGGACACTTGGAGAGGTTCTGGCCTTCCAAGACAGAAGACGGATCAGCTCTACGAAAGGGTAAGCTTAGGAGGTGAGGACACAGTTCAGATCTTGGAGGAGTGTCAGGGACATGTGCCTTCTAGGTCAGTAATGTCCTGATTACAGGCAGGTTTGCCTCAATGAAATATAATCCACGATAGGCCATTTGAACTTGGCAGGATGGTGGAAAACAGGTTTCAAGAACAAACTGAGCCAAGCCATTCTTCCATCAGCTAAACAAGAATCCTAAGTCCACGTTTCTTTAGGTTTAAACAGATTCAAGTGTTATTAAAACCTCCAGAATTGGTAGTGGCGGTGGTTGGGGGCACAGGTACAAAGCCCAGAATGGACAGAGAGCAATGAGCGAGGAAAGCCTGGATTCTGGTACAACTCTCTTGCCAAGAATATCTCCCTGCCTGGAACGGTTGTAAGTGCAAGGGAGTATTTTTACGGTTTGTCTGTTTGTTTGCCAATTTCAAAGAAATCTCAGTGTAGAAAGTTTGAAAAACACATAGAAGTATAAAGAAGTAGGGGAAAAGAAATCACCCATAATCCTATCAGCCAGTAATAACCACTTTACATTGTGGTATTTTTCTCTCTGGAGTTTCTTTCTGGGCTTTTATTTTTAAAATAAATGTGATACCTGACTCCAGACCTCTCCGCTTCTCAGCCTGGATGAGATGAGGGCCATTACCTCCTGCAAATATATACATTTCCAATTATAAAATGCAATATGCTCATTAGGGAGAATCTAACAATTTCCCCCCAAAAAAGAACGAAGAAAATTAAATTAAAATCCCAACACATGGAGAATTAACATTGGGGTGAATTCCCTTCTGTCCTCCTTCTTTGCATTTCTTTAAGTATAATATATGTCTTTACCCAATTTTGCATTCTATTTTCTTTTCTTAATATATTGTAAGCCTTTTCTCATGCTACTGCACATGCTTCCTAAACATTTATCCTACTTGCCTTGGTATGGTTATTACATAACTTATTTAACTATTTCATTTACGATGAACATTTGATTTTCTGAGTTCTTTTTTTTTTTTTTTTTTTTAATCTTTGCCCACAGCTCTTTTTATCTTTAGGATTGAGTCCTTCAAGATGAATTACTGGCTGAAAGAGTGTGAATATTTTAATACACATTGTCCTGTTGTTTTTGGGCACTTTGTAACTGGAGCAGTGTGGGGACGGAGCCCCTTCACCATACCCTTGACCTCTCTGCCCATTCTACTTTGTAGACCAACTGTTGCTAATTAAACAGGTGAATTATTATTACTGAACAAGGATCTAAAATAACCAGTGCCTTTACTCGGCACGGCTGTGCCGCATTAAATGTTGACTCAGTTTCCCCACCCTTACTGTGACAAGTGTTGCTAAAACACAGAGGACGATTCCAAACTTCTTTTTTTTCTTAAGTTTTAATTAATTTATTTGTTTTAAGAGAGAGAGAGAGCGGGAGGAGCAGAGAGAGAGAGGGAGGGAGAGAATCCTAAGCAGTCTCCACTCTGTCAGCGCAGAGCCCAATGCAGGGCTCAAACTCACGAACCGTGAGATCGTGACCTGAGCCGAAATCAAGAGTCACACGCTTAACTGACTAAGCCACCCAGGCGCCCCACGGTTCCAAACTTCTGAAAGCTGGTTAAAATTCTAGTTCGGCTCTCCAAGCTTCTGTCTTCTCATCTTCAGAAGGGGAGTAATGCCTACTTAGGGATCATTGTGATGATTAAAAGAATAAGGCAAAGCAAAACAAAGCAAAACAACAACACACGAGTCATTAGCACCACGCCTGGCACATAGCAGACGCACCATAAATATTACCTTCTTTCCTCCCTCCTTTATCCTCAACTTGGAAGCTATTGGAAACGTCAGGAAAAATAGCATTAGAATACCAGATTTCTAGTAGAGGAAACCAGAGCCCAGAGAAGCTAATTAACTTGCCTCGAGTCATGATGGCTAGTAAATGACACAGTGAGGTCCACACCACAGTCTCAAAGATGAGCTTCAGGGTGCAGCTGCGGGGCCGAATATGGTTTGCACATCTGTTTTAGTTGGCCCAATAGCCAAAGAAAGAAAATAGGATAAAATCAAATAAAGCCAACATTGAGAATGAGATTTCACGTCCGTATTTCTGGTTTCTCTTGAGAAATCATCAGATCTGATGATGGGGGAGGGCCCAGTCGAGCGGTGACGGGCCCCCCTTTGCAAGGGCCGCACACCTCCCATCCACCAGGTCTATACCGGGTGTGTTCAGGCTGCTAGCCCCTGCCTGGCTCCGGGGTGCACTGGAGTTTGCAACCCCTGCTCTGACCCATGCTGACATCAGATCCAGGGGTTACTGACTGCCCCCACCCCACCCCAGGACTCAAGCTCCTGGCTAACCCCGGACTGCCTGCGTTGGTGGAGGCCGCCACTCAGCCGAGGATTGCCCACCGAGCGGGTCCTGCTGTAGTCCAGGAATGTGAACGTACATTGTTCTCCGCCCAGCCGCATTCATGTGGGGTGAGCTCACTCTGGCCCGCTGCCTCCTTCCCCCAATCTCTCCAATTAAAAACATATTACCTTCCCGCTCGGCCCGGAGCAGCCCTGGGCCGCAGCTTTATTTTATAAACACATTTAGACAAGTTCAAAAAGGAATGATTCATGCTGGACCTGAGCACTCCTAAACGCAAGGACTGCTGAGCATTTTCACAGGGAAAGCATCCTGAGCGGGACCAGGCCTGGCCCTCGGGGGGTATCATCTCTCCAGCTCCAAGGCCCAGGATTACCTGTCCGCAGCTGGAAGGACTTACCCACAAGGCCACCTTTCGGCAGCCCCAGCCCAGCCCCAGCCACCATTGGCTCCTGGAAGGGAAGGATGAAGGCCCGGCCCCTCCCCCACCAGGAGGCTTCCTCTGATCCCCCGTCCCCAGGGCAGGCTTCCAGGTTCACCTTCCCACCCTGGATTTGAGTTCCCTCCTGCTACATACTCCACTGATCTCTCCCAGGGGTGGGCCCTGGAGGGTCTTTCGTGCTTCTTCCACAATACCCAGCTCAGTGCCCTGTGCATGGAGGGGCACAAGGCAGGAGTCCGTGTGACAGTAATAATAACCGAGGCTGTTGAGCAGAGAGCATGGACGGGGTGCCAGACACCGTCCTTAGTAATTTACATCTATTCTTCTATTTAATTCTCACAGGAACTCAAGGACGTAGGTGCTGTTCCTGATAAGCCCGTTTTCACAGATGAGGAAACTGAGGATTAGCGTTCAATCGAACTCTACCCACGAGGATCTGAATAGGTTGTCAGAAATGGAAAGGTCCTTGCATCATTTGGTCTTGTCACCAACTCTACAGATGGAGAAACTGAGGCCCACAGAGGAAGAGGCCCTTCCTCAAGATGGTACAAGGATGCAGCAACCTTACCAAGAGCCCCAGCTGCCCGGCCCTTTATTGCACCACACCATGCCAGGCCCTGGCATCATGTAGGAGTTTGGTAACATGTCTTGAATGAACGAATGACTATATGAGTGTTATTATGGAACTCCCTGCTTGGAGCATAATTACTGCGACAGTATCTTACTCCTATCTGAATCCCCCCAGTGCTCAGCTCCAGACCCAAGAAGAAGGTCCTTTCTCAGTGTCTATTGAAGGAATACATCAATCTCTTATTGTGTCTTTAGTCACTGTAGCTTAACCCTTATTATTATTATTATTCTATGGTTACAGGGTTTTTAGTTTGCTCTCCTCAACTAAAGAATGAAAAGTAGGAGCACCTGGGTGGTTCAGTTGGTTAAGCGTCCAACTTCAGCTCAAGTCATGATCTTGTGGTTCGTGGGTTCAAGCCCTACCTTGAGCTCTGTGCTGATGGTGCAGAGTCTGCTTGGGATTTTCTCTGTCTCTCTCCCTCCCTCTCTCTGTCTGCCTCTCCTCCACTTGTGCTCTTTCTCTCTCTCAAAACAAATATGTAAACTTAAAAAAAAAAGAATGAGGAGTGGATCCTCTTTCTGCCTTGCAGGTGAGGCTATGCTTAGCATGCAGAGGTGTTAAGTTTATGAATGCCCACTCACTTATTCTTGCCTTCATTACTGTGTACTGAGCACCTGCTATGTGGGAGGCACTGTGCCAGGCGCCGGCCAAGGGCTGTGATACAAAGGCAAGTCTAACCATGACCTGCCCCCAGGAATCACCCTATAGCACCCCATAGTGGCCATATCTGCCTCTGCCCACTGTGACTGTGATAAGCAGTGCTCCTTCTGAGCCCAGTCAGTCTGGTGGCACCAATCCCCAGGAAGAAGAAGCTGCCAGTCATATGCTATTGATTTGCCTAGTGATTCAACAAACATTTATTGAGTGCCTACTATGTGCCACATCCCACGGTTGTAAGAAACATCCTGTCCTCAGGACCATCCTTGCTAGAAATGGCTGTGTAAGTCATAAGGCTTTTGGGACCAAGTGACCCATCACCAAACTCAGGGAGGCCTCAGGCACTGCTAGAAGTCTTTCTCTACATCTCTTGTTATTTGCCTATTGGCTCCTTCTCTCCTTCTCAGGGCTAACTTTTTTTGGTTACAACCAAGATGGCCACCGTGAATATGAGGGCGCACAGATTCCCAACATCCTCCCCAAATTCTCCTGTAGCTCTAACTAGAAAGTTCCCTGGGAGACTGAAAACAGAAGAGAGGGATCTGCTCAGATGACATAACAGAGTTGGCTACAAGAACCTGATTTTTGGGTCATCGTTCCGGTCTCCTGTTTCATCTTGATTCCGACACCCGAAAGTCTGGTTTCCTGGGCAATTTGATAGGAAAGGTGAATGAGTTAATTTTTTTTGTTGTTGTTGTGAGAAGCTCTTTAAAAAGTGGGGAAGGGGGCGCCTGGGTGGCTCAGTCGGTTGAGCATCGGACTTTGGCTCAGGTCATGATCTCACAGTTCGTGAATTTGAGCCCCGCGTCTGGCTCTGTGCTGACAGCTCAGAGCCTGGAGCCTGTTTCATGTTCTGTGTCTTCCTCTCTCTCTGCCCCTCCCCTGTTCATGCTCTGTCCCTGTCTCAAGAATAAATAAACATTAAAAAAAAAGTGGGGAAGGATACTCCAGGGGTGCCCTAGAATTCAAAGAGGCATGAAGCATTGAGTTACAGAAAAACCTCAGCAGCAGCCATGGGCCTTCAATGTTTGGAGGTCACAGGACCTTCTCCTAGCATCATCTTCATGTGACTCGGTTCCAGTAGCTGCCAGCCTTTGTGGTTTCAGCAACCGTCAGTGCAGTTCCAAATCCTGAATTCATGGGGAACGATTGAAATTGACCTTGCGTGGGTAACTTGCTCATCCTGGAACGGATAGCAGGGCTGGGAGGTATGGTCCTATCGTACCAATGTGACAACAGTAATTCGCATGCATTGTCCGTGGGAATGCAAAATGGTACAGCCACTTTGGAAGACAGTTTGGCAGTTTCCTTCAAAACTAAATATAGTCTTACCATAGAATCCAGCAATTGTTCTCCTTGGTATTCACCCAAATGATGTCAAGACTTACGTCCCCACAAAAAGCTACACACAAATGTTTATAGCAGCTTTATTCAGAATTGCCAAAACTTGGAAGGAACCAAGATGTCCTTCAGTAGGTGAATGGATAAATAAACTCTGGTACATCCAGACACTGAAATATTATTCAGTGCTAAAAAGAAATGAGCTACCAGGCCAGGAAAAGACACGGAGGGAGCTTAAATGTATATTACTAAGTGGAAGAAGCCAATCTGAAAAGCCTACACACTGCAAGGTTCCAACTATATGACATTCTAGAAAAGGCAAAAACTATGGAGATACTGGATAGATCTGTGGGTGCCAAGGGGTTGGGGGAAGGGAGGGAAGGATAAATAGAGCTCAGGGACTTGTAGAGCAGTGAAACTATTCTGTATGATACTATAATGATGGACACGTGTCATTATATGTTTGTCCGAACCCACAGAATATACACCAACAAGAGTGGTGTATACTATGGACTGATGTAACTAAGTACTCTCAGTGATAATGGACTCTCATGCAGGTTCATCGATTGTACCAAATGTCCCACTCTGTTGGGGGGAAACGTCGTTAGTGGGGAGGTTGTGGGGAGGGGGCAACGGTATGGGAACACTCTTCTTTTTGCTCAGTTTTGCTGTGAGTCTAAAACTGCTCTAAAATGCAAAACCTATTAATGAAAAAAATTAATAACAATATGCCTTTGGGCTGAAGGTGGCCTGAGAGTCCACAGGCTGCGAGATGTGATGCCTGAGAAATTGATCCTAGATCCTCAAACCCAAGCACCTCTTGGTTTCAAGTCTTCCTCTCCCACAAGCGCATGTATTAGGTGAGAATGTTTTCATATTCCTAGGTCATGGTCACCATCAGAGTTGCCTCTTTCTGCTTGTCTGATGTCCTGATTGTCATGAAAGAACAAAAGTGGCCGCAAGGAGGTGGAACAATTCCAGGCCACACCCCAGGCACCCTGTCCAGGGTTAAGTAGCAATCCCTAGGCTTTCTGGAATGAAAAATAGTTCCAGACAGAGTGTCTAGGTTGGAATGTCTCTGGCAATTAAGGAAGTAGAAGAATCTGAGGTGGGGTACCTGAGATGAGCAGGGACAATCCCGCTCAGTTCCAGGTATGGAGAGGGGGCTTGGTCCTACCACTTGGAGCGCTAGGGAGGGCGTGCTGTCTGGTAGTCCATGGTGCAGGGGTGTGTGTATTGCCCAGGGAACCAACATGAAACTGGCTTGAAGGTTTTGTAGGGTCCTGAACAGAGACCAACAAACCCTATCCTCCAAAGCCTGAGTTCTTTCTGCCTGGGTCTCAAAATCACACTATTTTGCAACTACTACTTCACACAAGCTTCCACTACTTCATAAAAGGAGCCTACTTCAGCCAGGCGGTCAAGGTCAACATCAATAATCACAGATCATGTTGGTAGTAGGCACTCCTGGAAGGGTGCGATAAAAATGGTACTTTTCCTCTGGGATTTCTCTCCCCAAAACCCACACATAACCCCAGTCTAATCATGAGAAAAACACCAGATAAATTCCGACAGAGGGGCATCCTCCAAATACTTGCCCAGGAGCCACGACGATGGCCAGGTCATCGAAAACAGGGAGAGTTTGAGAAACTGTCAGAGCCAAGAGGAGCCTAAGGACACATGTTGAGTAAAGGTGATGTGGTACGTTGGATGGGAAGCTAGGACAGAAAGGGGACATCAGGTTAAAAAAAATCTGAATAAACTGTGGACTTTAATTAACAATAACATGTCCGTACTGGTTCATTAGTTGTAATAAATTTACCACGCTAATGTAAGATGCTAATAGGGGTGACTGTGCAGGTGGCAGGGGGTGGAACCGGAGAAGTCTCTGTATGATTTGCTCAGTTTTTCTGTCAATCTAAAACTGCTCTAAACAAATAAAGGTTATGAATGAAATAAAATCTATTAACCTAAGATTTTAATAAGGGTTTATTTTCTCTTATTTTTGAGAGAGAAAGAGAGAGGCAGAGAGAATACCAAGCAGGCTCCATGCCCAGACCAGATCTCACAACTGTGAGATCATGACCTGAACCAAAGTCAAGAGTCAGATGCTTAACTGACTATGCCACCCAGGTGCCCCGGAAGTCCATTAATCTAAAAAAATCACCCACACACAATGAAGACTTTGCGTCCAATAGCTTGGGTTTGCATGCTGGCTTTAACACAACTTTTGGCTGCCTGACTTTGGGCAAATTATTTTAACCCCCTTTAAGTCTCTGTTTCATCATCAGCGGCGAAGGGCTAAGAATGCTGTTCAACTCACCTGGTTGTTTGGAGAATAAAGGAATACATTGCCCATGAAGGACTTCGGCATAATGTCTGGCACATACATGGCACTTACTAAATGATAAGTATCGTTATAGATGTAATTCACATATGCATGTAGTAGAATTATGATGGATGTAGGGTTTGTTTTTCTTAGTCTATTTTATTATTTTTTAAAGCAAAAACTGTTGTTTAAAGATCATCAGTAAGTTCTGTTACTAGCTGGAAGAGTCTTTTGTCTTTAAGCCAAAGCATTTGAATTCTCTTCCGAATTATGTGGACATCAGACAAATAGACGCTCATTGATAGGCTTTCAGTTTGGGTTTTGGTGGGGGTAGCTATTTGTTTTCTTCAGAGCCTGGGGCTTCAGTTTTTTAGCAGACTCAGTTTCCCCCACCTACCCCTTCTTACCCACATCCAGTGTGCCTGAGGGTCACTGGGAGGGAGGTGAGCCAATCTGCACGCAGGCACACAGGATTCCTGGAAGAAAGGGGATTGAGACCCGACACTAGCCTTTGAGGTTCAAAGCTATGAGAAGGCCTCTCATGGGAGAGGGCATTTGACCAGAAGCTCCCCACCCAGAAAAGGGGTCTGGCTGGGAACCAGGGCTGAATGCTGCAGGTGAGTGTGGTGGCCAGGATGCCAATTCTGGGGGCAACCTCTCTGTTCCAGTCACGACGTCATTTCCTTTAGCACAAAGACCCATAGTGGAGCACCCCACCAGAAGGATGGGACTTCCTGTCTCCCTCCATCCCACACTGAGAAGTGCTGACTTGAGGGACCCGAGCTATCAAAGCAATCAATGCAGGTTTCCTGGGCAGTGGATGATAGCTCCTGCCATGGTATGTAGGGTGAGAGGGATTTTGCCTCAGAGTCTTTCTGTGTTTGCAGAAACACCATGGGGTGACAGCTGCAGCGGAGGGCATGTCTAAGGAAGGCCATTTCCTATTCTAGAAGATAGTTAACCAGATGGATCCTACCTCCCAGACCAAAGAGAGCTTGGGTCACTTGATCATCACAGAAGGGCCATTGGGAAGAACTGACTTTTCCTCAATAAGCAGAATATATTCTCTCTTGGCCATACTCCTTACGTAAGAGAAATGTGACCTCATTTTACATCCTGAGCTGGAGAAATGGGCATACTGATCACCTACGTAAATGTCCATACACACAGATACCTTTAAACACATTTATAGTCATGCACATGTATACATGCACACGTAGACACACACAGGGACACACACACATATGCACATATGCAGATGCACACATACATAAACACATCACACACACACACACACACACACACACTCAGATGCAGACGCGTGCTGCCCATGTTTCTTATTGCCTTGGCAAGAAGAGGTCTTGCCTTTTGTGCACTCAGCTTTTCTTCCAAGTTTGGATTCTTGGAAAAGGATTGCAGCTAGAAGATGGGGGGTGGGGAAGGAACAGGGGAGTGGCAGGCCATGTGGAGAGAAGCTAATTTGTTTCTGCAGTCGACAGATGGGGTGAGGACAAATTACACAGTGGGTATTAAAACTCCTTTCTAAATTCAACAATATTTGCAAACTGATCTGAGCCCCCCAGAAGCAATAAGAGAAAGTGTATAATCTGAGATGCAATTTCAACCTCTCTTTAAGGTGGGGCTATTTAAAAATCTGTAAAGCATGCGTGTGTCCCTGGGTAAAAATTGGCCACAGCCTGATCGTCATCACTAGGAAAAAAATATAGATACATCATGGCTGTACAGAGAAGAAAGCTTTCTGCCACAGATGGATATGAGGATGTGTAGATATTCTCAAACTATGAAGTTTTTGGTCATTTTTTAGTCGTTGTAAAAACAGTATGTTTGTGGTAGGAAACTCAGACAAATGTATAAAAGAATGTATAAAAAGAATAAAACTTCCTCCACTCAGAGAGAATGGAGTGTTAGTTTATTTTATTTTTTATTTTTATCTTATTTTAGAGAGAGAGAGTGCATGAGAGGGTGGGAGAGGGGAAGAGGTAGAGAGAGAGAGAGAGAGTTCTTAAGCAGGCTCTACGCTTAGCATGAAGCCTGACTTGGGGCTCAGTCCCACAACCCTGGGATCATGATCTGAGCCGAAATCAAGAGTTGGACACTCAACTGACTGAGCCACCCAGGTGCCTGGGTGTTATTTTAAATATATACTTATCACTACTATTTAGGTGTATATACACCCAAATATCTCAGTGTATAGATAGCTGTATCTACATACATTTTCAAGTGTATAGATAGCTGTATGTAGATACATATTGTCTTATATGAAATATGGGTTTGAAAATATTGTTTTATAATCTGTTTTCTCATTTTCCAATGGATGCTAACTAAGCATTTTACATATTATTTCAAGTAACCAAGATGACCATCCTGCAAGCACAAGCACATAGATCTTCTCAAGATTTCAGAATACTTAGGACAGAGAACCAACTGACTGCTACCCCCCAACTTTGTCTAAGCTCCCCCACCCCCACCAAGGAGTGGGCGGCCATGGTGAACTTGGATGTTCAGCACCCTCAGAACACGTGTACACATCTGGAGGAATGATTACAAAGATTAGTGTCATGCTCAGTGTCAGAACTCCCCCTGACATTTCCTCAGTTTATCCAAACAATTTAGGGGAGCCCTCTGGGGATTAGGAACCACACTCTGCAGTGTGAGGCCGACACTTAACCTCTTGAATTCTCATTTCCCTGGAGACAGGCATGCAAGTTTTATTCTTTAATTGCTAAAACAATGAGGTCGTGTACAAAACCAATACGGCGAGAGCTTGAAATAGCTTAAGGCCAGAATGCAAAAAAAAAAAAAAAAAAAAAAAAAAGGAAAATCTGGACACACTGGGCTGAAGGGAATTATAGCATCTTTAAGCGGGGTTTGAGATCCAGTACAAAGTAGAACCTAAACGATACAGAAATGAGTGTTTTTGGTACCATTATGTGTGTTAACTAGAATCTTGAACAAAACAAAGTTCACGTGTAACTCGGAGAATATTTGGCACTTTTTTCCCCCTTCGCGACTGAGATTTAGTTTGGTTTCAACCCAGTTAACTGCTATTTAAAAATTACTTCTCTTTATGGATAATGCATGTCATGGAACTAATGTATCTTCCATATTGCTCTGGCTGCCAGGGGGCTCAGGACTCAAATTACTCTATAGGTCTGGCATATCTATGTCGTAATAGTTTCTCTGGTTTTGATTTTTTCCCCCTGATCCTGGTTTTTATCTACTTAGATTTTTGTTTTATTGCATGTATTTCTTATAAGCCACCTCAAATCTTTTGTTAGATAGATTTGTAGATCAAAACAACTTGGATTTGTGGTTCAGTTTAAGAAGAAATGAACATTTCGGTTTGGTTTTGGAGTTCAGCAAATTAGTGTGATTAGCTCTGATTTGAGGTTTACAGTTCTATTACGTTAAAGTCCTTGGTATTTAATACATCAAAGGGCCTGAGAGCTTGCACTTAACCTCCTGCGTGTTAACACTACACAGTGCATCGCATGTCTGTTTCCAATGATTCTGGGGTAAGAAGCTCTTTGAGATTCTATCTTGGAATCTTCCTCACCCTTTAGGCATGGTGGGACGGATGTGTGAGCCACCAACTTTCAAACACAGATGCAATGAAGAGTTTACAAAGGAAACTGACCACACACATCCAACATTTCTCTGCATTTTTGCTTTTAAAGAAATGAAGGCCCAAGTCTTCTGTCTGCAAGAAGGCACATATCCTCCATGGGGATGTTTTGCACTTCTCATGATGGCAACTCCAGAATCATCCACCGAGGTGACCCTGAGAGAGTCTTGCACCCTGCACCTGTGCACCTTTTCAAAGGTAGGAACCTTCCCACCAGGGAATGGAGGTCTGGCACAAGAGGGAGCAGAGTGTCCCCAAGGAAGGGGAAAGAGCAGACATGTGGCTGAGGACTCCAGAGCTTTGACTCTCCACACAGCCATGGTGGACCCTCCAGGGCTCCCTTGGATTCCATCAAAGACCACTCATTTATACCGAGCCTAGACAGAGGCTGTTTGTGGTGCTGGAACCGGCACCACCTGGAACCAGACACTCACCCTGACCTTGGCAAACTCCGTGCCACCTCCACGTCCCCACTGTCTTCCAGGTCCGACAGAGAGGGAGGAGACTGAGAGAGGGAACCCGTGAATTTTGGACCTCCACTATTCTTTAAGGATCATGTTTGCCATTTACCAGTCTCATTGTTTACCAGCTGCATGGCCTTGGGCCAGCAGTGGCTTCATCTCACTGAGTCTCTCACTTTGCTCATCTGGAGGTGGAAACGATGTATTTATAGAGCTAATGAAGTGGAAGTTTTGGGGTCCTCCCTTTGCGTGGTCTCCTCTAAAGCCCGGTAAGGGGCCCTGGCCATGTGTTCACATGTTTTGGTAAAAATGGCAAAGTAAGATATCTTAATCACAATCGGTTAAGGACTATTTTCTCTTTCCACTGATCTTCTCTCTGCCACACTTGGCCGAGGTCATTTTTGGGATCAGGCTAAGGTAAAGATGACGTGGGCTGCCTTTGCCCTATGTTTAGTGGAATATATTTGTGCGGCTACTTTTTTTTAGGGTAGAATTGGCTTCCCAAAACACTCCTACCTCCCCATAAATCCTTCTACCTGCTCCTAGAAACTCCGATCTCTCAAGGCCAGGGACCTTGGCGTGGAGGAGTAAGGTTAGAGGCCATCCCCTAATCTGAAAGTTGCCTAGAATTCTCTGGACCAGAAGTCTGTGGGTCGTGGAAAAGAAACAAAGTTTAACATGTATGAAGCCAGAAGCTAGTCTAGGGAAAATACTTGGATCCTCAGCTGTGTAAAATTATGAGCAGGAGATTTGGTTTTTATAGATACCTAATTAAGATAGAAATTCTCTCTTCTCGGAAACATGCTCAGTAACGAAGCCAATACGATTATAAACTCACCATTCTTTTTTTTTTTTCTTTTGGTGGGACTGTGTGAAATATCATTTATTAAATTTGTAGAGCACAGACCTCAGCAGAACTACAAACAGCTGGTATAACCCTGTGTGAATTTGCATGTTTTGCATTTTAACTCTCAATAAAGAAATAAATTTGGCTCAACCACGCTAGAGGAAAGACTGAACTATCTTTCTATTCTCTCCATAGGAAATAATACTACCCTTGTCCTATGAAAAAGACAAGGCCCTAGTGCAGCCAAAGTTGTAGGGATAAAAGTATTATAGAGGAGTAAGAGGTAGTTATTTAATTGAAAATACTATGTAAATTTTCTAACTTTCATGATCCCTGTGGTATCTGTCAGCTTTTTAACATGCGTGCATGGCTGTTTTTCACACACTAAATAAATACAGGTTTTCATACATACGTTTTCTTTGTAAATTTGTTAGCTTTGGTCTCTCTAAATCTTCATCTTCTTTTGCAAATCGGCACAGTTACACATACTTTGCAAGCAGACGGGAGATGTTTTTGTGAGACTTGTATAGATTGCTCCCCTAGCCAAGGATCAGGCTGCTTCCAGACAGCAGTTCTTATTATGATTATGATCACAATAGATACTGCAGGGTGGTTGTTATTGTTGTTTGTTTAGTTCTGTTTTCTCTAGGAGCTTGGGAAAACCCTGCCATATTTATAGTGTTTTAACTAAAGGAACACATCTCATTTGACTTTCAGCACATTGACTTTTAGCACATCTACCTGGGAAATACCATAGTTCAGGGCCAAGCTGCACTAGACATTACAGTTTTCATTCGTGCCCATCTATTCTCCTTCATTCTTTTGAGAAATATTCCTTCCTCCACACCAGCCTTGTGCTTCCGGCAGAGTGGTCTGTGTTCCCCAGGAATCTTCCTACCCAGCTAGCTACAGTGATTGATGCAAATGGAAATAATCATTGCTTTTTCTTGAGATTTTTGACCTGGAGACTAGAGAGAGCAAGTCTTAAATCTCCTATGATAGAAAATCTTGGAAATGTGCACCTTAAAGTTTCTGGTGACCATTTCCCAGCCACAACCTGTCTGAGAGAGTAAAGTCAGAACAAAAAAAAATAGAGGCACCCCAGGGAGAGAAGCAAGGGTCCAACTTGCTGGTTCTTGTAGTCCCTGAGGCCCAGATGTCTCTACCTTCCCCCCGTAATTGTGCTCATCTGATCATCCTCCATTTTTACCTCAGCTAGTTTGACTTGGCTTTCACATGAGACTCATGTCAACCTACACCCTACTGGAAATAGGCCAGACCTTACAAAGATTAAGACTCAGCTTTGAATCATCTCTATCTTTTTTCTTTTTCTTTTTTAACTTTTATTCAGTTTTGAGAGACAGAGAGACAGAACACGAGTGGGGGAGGAGCAGAGAGAGAGGGAGACACAGAATTCGAAGCAGGCTCCAGGCTCTGAGCTGTCAGCACAGAGTCCAACACGGGGCTTGAAATCACGAATGGTGAGATCATGACCTGAGCTGAAGTCGGACGCTTAATCGACTGAGCCACCCAGGCGCCCCATATATTTGATTAGATCAAAGTGAACTCCTGTCACAGCTTGCCAGAAGCTAAAGAAAATCCTCTAAGGAGGCAAGTAACATCATCTGGGGCCTCTGGGCAATCATTTTAAAATACAAAATCTCAAGTATTGAATCAAACATCAACAAGCATACAAAGAACAGGATCACAAGGAAAAATGAGTAATATAGAAGCAGAACCACAGGTGATCCAGATACTGCAATGACCAGACCATGGTCTTTAAAAATTGATATTAATGTATTCAAGAAGATAAATGACAAGATGAAAATCTTTAAAAAAGAGAACTAGAATCTTTAAAAAAGAATCAAGTGAAAAATTCTAGAAATGAAAAATATAATAATTGAAATTGAAAATATAAGTGATAGCTTTAACAGCAAATTAGACACAGCAGAAGAAAAATTTAGTGACCTGAAAGATGGGTCCATAGAAAATATCCAGAATGAAATATGAAGATAAAAAGAGTAGACGTACAGAAAAGAACATAAAGCATATGAAAACGTTGAAAAGGTCTTACCTACCTGTACCTGGTTTGCTAACAGGGTAGGAGAGAGAGAACGAGACAGAAGTAATCTTTTAGAGGATAATGACTAAGCATTTTCAAAAGCTGACAAGGGGTGCCTGGGTGGCTCAGTCAGTTAAGCGTCAGACTCTTGATTTTGGCTCACAGTCCTGGGATGGAGCCCTGTGTCGGGCTCCATGCTGAGCATGGACCCTGCTTAGGGTTCTCTCACTCCTTCTCCTTCTGCCCCTCTCCTGCTTGTGCTCTTTCTCTCTCTGAAAAACAAACAAACAAACTGATGAAAATGTTACACCACAGATTCAAGAATGACTATGGTCATTGTCATTGTCTTTGTAAGACAAACACACCTTGGTACGTCACGATAGAAGTGTTGAGGGGTGCCTGGGTGGCTCAGTTGGTAAGTGTCCGACTTCGGCTCAGGTCATAATCTCGCAGTTTGTGAGTTCAAGCCCCGCGTTGGGCTCTGTGCTGACAGCTCAGAGCCTGGAGCGTGCCTAAGATTCTATGTCTCCCTCTCTCTCTCTGCCCCTCACCCACTCACACTCACACTCACAAATAAATAAACATTAAACAAATTTTAATTAAAAAAAGTGTTGAAAGCTAAAGGCAAGACATTTTAAAAACAGGAATGTTGAAAATGATGCTTCCCCGTTGAAGAAGCAAACTAAGACTGGACCTGAAAGGATGTAAATCAGAAGATAATAGAAGAACACAGAGAGAGTTCTGGAAGAAAACTATTGTCAGCGCGGTGCTTTGATCCAATGGAAATATCCTTAAAAACGGAAGCCGACAACAACAGAGGATTTCCTGCCAGAAGACTTGGACTAGAAGAAATACTAAAAAGAGCATTTTCAGGGAACATCAATACCATCCCAGAAAGATGCACAGAAATACAGGAAGGACTGACAAGCAATGGAAGAATAAATAGCTAAATCTAGATGGAGTTGGACTGTATAAAATAATGATAATAGTAATCTTGTGGGGTTTAAAATATATGTAACATCAAAATATTTGACAGCAATAACATAAATTCAAAGAGGGTAAAATTAACTCCAATTTAAATAAAATAAAATTAAAATATTTTCATTTTATTATTAATAAATGGTAAAGGTGCTAACTTTGTTAGGCTTTTAATTAAGTCAAGGATGCCTATCATAATTGGTAGTAAGCCTCCAAGGGTTAATAGAACAGAAGGCAAGAACGTCAAGAGAGAAGACCATAGAACAGATGGGACAAATAATATGATGGTACATCTACTCCTAAATGAATTACATTAAAAGTGAATGAGGTAAATATTCCAATTGAAAGTCCATGATTATTAAACTAAGATTAAAAAACAACAACTATATACTGCTTACAAGAGACACATCTTAAATATAAGGACCCAGAAAGGTCGATTGAGTAAAAGGATAGAAAAAGACAGGGGCGCCTGGGTGCCTCAGTCGGTTAAGCGTCTGACTTCGACTCAAGATGATCTCGTGCTCTATGAGTTCGAGCCCCTCACTGGGCTCTGTGCTGACAGCTCAGAGCCTGGAGCCTGCTTCAGATTCTGTGTCTCCCTCTCTCTCTGCCCCTCTCTCTCTGCCCCTCTCCCATTCACACTCTGTCTCTCTATCTCTCTCTCAAAAATAAATAAACATTAAAAAATTTTTAAAAAGAAAAAGACAGACATAAGAGACTTAAATACAGAGAACAAATTGAGGGTTGCCGGATGTGTTTGGGGGGATGGGCTAAATGGGTAAGGGGCATTAAGGAAGACACATATTGGGATGAGCACTGGGTGTTATATGTATGGGATGAATCACTGGATTCTACTCCTGAAATCATTATTGTACTACATGCTAACTAACTTGGATGTAAATTAAAAACAAACAAACAAATAAATAAATAAAAATACAGAAGAAGGAGGAGAAGAACAAGACGATGACGACAAACCATGCAAATGTAGCCGAGCTACCTTATCAGCAAAGGAGACTTTAAGGCAGGAACCATTACCAGAGAATCTTTTATCGTGATGATAAAACGCATCCCTCCACTGGAGGCACAATGATTTTAAATGTGTATGCATCTCGTAACGAAACTGTAAAAACCCAAAGTAGAAAGAGACAAATCGGAAACCACAGTGGGAGATCCTCCCACAGATTTCTCAGATATTAATGGAACAAGCAGACGAAGGCCAGTGAAGGCAGAGAGATGTGAAGAACGTGATTAACAAACTTGACCTAGAACACCACACCCAACCGCTGCAGCGAGCACCTTACTCTCCTGTCTCAGGTTCTCAACCCGTTTCCTCGGTTGGTTTTATTCTTTTTTGCTGTTTGTATTTCCACTAGGTGCCTCAAATCTTTCGGAACGGAGAAGGAGTACCTGTAGAGAAATGAAAAACAGATAAATTCAAGGGGGGAGTAGGAATTGGGGAGACCAAAAACCCGGGTTCTCTTTCTGGCCCTGTCAGTCTTGGTCGTGGAAATTCGTAAATCTGGATTTTGGGTTCATGTCAGAAAACAGGGACAATAATCACAGCTTTACGGGGTCCTGGTGAAGCTACGTAAAATAGTACGTGTAAAGTGGCCGCTCCGGCCTGCCCGGAGTGAGCATGCTCTCCCCAGCAGCCACCACTGTTGTTTTTATTAACATTACATTTGAAGAGAGCAGGTCTTTTAAATGATGAGACCGAACCTGAAGCAATCTGCTGAGCCAGCGTTTTTGCCTCCCTGTGTCTGAAGGACGGGAAAGAAAAATGGATCAAGCTGGCATTTGCTCACCGCTCGGCTTAGTGAAAAGCTGTAAAAACAGGCTGCAGGTGCCCCTGGGCGGGGCAGGGAGACAGTCAGGACAGCACCCCCAGGGCAGGCTCAGCAGGACGGGGAAGGGAGCTCACCACAGAGCCACTGGGGATGAGGCTCCCCTGCCAACGAGGTCCTTGCAGGATGTCCTTAACTAAGTCCCTTTGGACCAGGGCCAGAGAGACCTGCCTCTCTCTGAATCACACTGGGGAAGCTTTAAGGTCTGTTCCATAGACTGAGTCCGAATGGGGTCCTAATTGCCATTCTCACAGGAAGAGTGGTCACATCCTGACAGCCTATGAAATATGGGGGCCAGTGCCAGGCATTTCACCTCCATTTTCTCTGAGCTCTCAGTCATCCAGATAGAAACCAAGGCTCAGAGAAGTTAGACAACTTGTCCAAGGTCACACAGTTGAACCATGATAGAACAGAGATTCAACTATTTATGTGTCTGAAACTAAGATTATTCAACTGCTCTTTTCACTAATATACCATGTGTCACATTGTCATTCTTATACAAGACAAGAGTCTCCTATAGCCTTATAAAAAGCATAATACATCCAACCCTTGGCTTGAAACTTCTATTCACCCTTCAAAACCCTAGGTCAGTAGGAGGCCTCTGTGAAATCTCTTCTGGTGCTCCAACTCCATCATCTCTCTGTGATGTCGGTCATCTCTGTCCCAGCACCTGCTTCTACTTTTGCTCTTTTCATGCTGTCTAGAGTTATCAATTTTGGGGGGCTGGAGAGGTCCCATTTGTCTTATTGTATCTGGATCTGCAGATCCAGCCCTAGGCCAAGCCCAGAGTAGAAGACATAAATCAGCACATACACGAGGGGATGAAAAAAAAATACAACACGAAATGAATTTCATTCAACAAACGGTTTTCTGGTCCCTACTATGTGCCATACACTTCTAGCTAGCAAGGAATAAAGCAATAAACAAAACAAAGCCCCTGTTCTCGTGGAGCTAATACTCTAGGGAGAAACAAGCAATAATCAAGTCCACAGGTGAATACACAACAGAACTGCTGTTTGTGAAAAGTGTCACTTTTGGGGCCCAGGACTGTTCAGATGGTTAAAGACTCCTACCTTCAGGCAGAGGGCTGAATTAGCAAGAGAACTATTTTGGTATTATTTGGAATTGCATTTAAAGTGTAGGCAAAACTCTTCTGTGTCCTCGATTCTTTTGTGCTCTAAAATTTTTCACCACACCACGATCCAAATAAACAAAGCACAGTCCTATTAGAGAAGCGGGTCGCCTACTCTGAAACACCTAGGACCGGGATGGTAATTATGGGGCGCTTATCCTCTGCTTCCTACTACTGCTCCTAGGGCAGACATTGCTAATGGATCATGACTCTCTTTCCAGCTGAGCCTGAGGTCCCTGCTCCGCTCAGCACTCCAGGCGGCCACATCCAATCAACCCAAACTGGCGTGCAAGGTAAAAACTCTGTGCGCTCCTAGCCTGGGGCATGAGGTCTCCCTTCTCGCTTGGGGTGGGGAGTATAGTGCTGTGGCAATAGCTTCATGGAAAACCAAATCCCTGAACCGATCTTGGCAGTGGCACTTAAAAAAGAGAAGACTGAGAAGAATTGCTTTTCAAATATTTGGTTTCCAAACATATTTATTTGCAACTCCAAGTCTACTGACCATATGCATTACATCTGTTCTGCATTGAGATTCCAACAAGGTTTATGATTTATTAGCTTTAGAAAATACATCTCTAGGTAAATCCACACAACGATGCCAGTGAAAGAAGCATCGGTCTCATAAAGACACATTTCCCCCCTCCCAAGGGTCAGGGTATGCAGGACCCCTCACCATGAGCAAATCCCATTACCCGCTTAAAAAGAAGAAGAAATAAAGCTCCATTTGGAGTTGCAATTCTTTCACGCGAGTTACGCATCCTGGCTGATTTGACATGGCCTGAAGGTTTCACAGCTCAGCAGAGGTGGTGTGGTTCTCCTGAGACCTCTCAGGCTCCAGTGAGCTTGCCAGGCCCTCTTGGGTGGCCCCTTGTCCACAGTTTCCTGTGAGGCACATGGCCTTTCCCCTTCAGCCACTGAACTTCCTCTAGGACGTCCTCTGCCCTTTGCCCATGGCTGTGCACAGCCCCTCTTGTGTTGGGCCCTTACAGCTCTGCCCCAACATGAAGGGGAAGAGGGTAGGAACTGCCTGTCACCGTTCTAGGCAGATGGCTACCTGCCCAACTCACATAAGCACCTAGGCCGTCCTCATTCTGAATTTTCTCATCTGTAAAATGGGAATGAAAGTAATGTCTCTCTAGTTGCCACCATGACTTGATGAATTGATTCAGGTCAGTCATACGGCTCATTGGGGCTGCCCCATAAGCGGTGGGGGTGCTATGGACTGCACTGTGGGGGCTGATCGATCTAATCTTCACAGGAAGCCAGTAGACTGGGCTCTTATGCAGGGGGGGGGGGGGCATCAGAATCATCCCCTGGACCTTGTCAGAGTATACACTGCCTCGTCCCACCCACAGAGACTGGTTCCAGCAATCTGAGATGAAGGGTGGGAATTTGCTTTTCTCAACCAGCACCCCAGGTAGTCTGGACTTGAGGTTTGTTGACTATTCTTGAGAAACATTCCGTATAAAGACAGTATCTTGCCTCGGTTTCGCAGATGAGGAAACTGAGAGGTATAACGACGTGTCTCAGGCCACAAAACAAGTAAGTAGCAGAGCTAGGATTTGAACAAGGCCTGTCTGACTCCAAAGCCTCGCCATACGTCACATTTGGGGGCGTTTCTGCCAGACAAAAGGCCCTGCTTGCCAAGAGTCCCCCTGCTGCCTCCCGTGCAGCCCGCCTCCCTTTTACCACGTCATCATCATCTCTCTCCATGGCAATCTTTGCCCAAAGAGAACATGGCGTCTGGAGAATACGCTGACCACTGTCACTCACCACATGACCTTGGGCAGCTGCTTAGACTTCCCCCATTTGCCAGCCCACCCTTCTCTGTCCTTCCAGGTGCCTTGCAAGTCTGCCTCAGGGACTGCTTCAGTGGGGTCCCTTGGCCCTTGGCAGATTGCTGGGTTGGGTGGAAGAAGGGCGATAGCAGGAGACTGGAGGGCAGGAGGGCAGAGTATTTTCTCCCAGCTCCCCTCCACCAAGAGGGCCACAGCTTTAGTTGGGTGGCCCTCTCTACCAGCTACATACAAGTCTCTTGAGTTACAGAAACCAAGAGACTTGCTGCCCCTCCAGTCTTGGGGTCTCAACAGCTGTCCACCGCTGAGGACATCAGAACCCCCCCTCGGCTCCCCTTGTAAAGAGCTCCTTGAGTAAACCTCCCTCAGTTGCCCCTTTGAGTGGCCATCTGTTTGCCGGGCCCTGACTGACACGCTCACCTTCCTCATCTATAGTCTGAGTAGAATCCTGAGAACCCCCTCAGAAGCTGGCAAAGTATGGCCCATGGACCAAGTCTGCCCCCACCCCGTCTATGTTTGTAAATAAAGGTTTATTGGAACACAGCCATGTCCATTTATCTACGTATTGTCTATGGCTGCTTTCACTTTACAGTGGCAGGGTTGAGTAGTTGTGATAGAGACTGGATGGCCCTCAAGCCTAAATTTTTTACTGTCTGACCCTTTACAGAATGTTTGCCAAATCCTGAACGCCATCATAAGGTGCGGTAGTTGTAAGCCCTCAGCACAGTGCCTGGCACATGGTAAACTGTCAATAAGGGCTGGCTCATCACGCTGGGGTTTAGTGGCAGCGACTCGTAGTTCCTGAGCCAGAAAACTCGGGAGCTGGAAGGGGGCGGGGGCAGATACCATCTGCTTTATAGGATGATGGGTCACAAAATCCTTTTAAAAAGCAAGCTCTCCTGGTAGCTTGCCACTTCCTGGGCAGGAATCTGCTTTTCCTGTTCTTCCTCTCAGCACCTAGCTTGGGGCTCCCAGCGGAGTCAGCATCTATAAATGTTTGCTGTTGGATGAATGAATTCAATTAACCACCCATCAGTTGGGGTGGAACTTTGCAGAGACCCAGTGTTTATGCAAATCACAGTCCTCTGGGGATGCTGCAGCTGTCACCAAGTCTTAGCGGCTTTTCCGCCACATTGATTTCCCAAATCCACTGTCTCTACTCTGTCCTCGAAGCCACCACCACCACCAGTTTCCTCTGTGGCCTTCCCACATTCAGGGTCACCCCCTTCAAACTGTCTCCATGCAGCCTCGAACTCATCTTTCGAACACATAAATCTGATCATGCCCTTCCTCCTCTGAAAACCCGTCCGTGGTTCCCCACTGCCTGTAGGATTATCTCCAGATTCCTCAGCACAGCATCCCAGGCCTTTCCCATCGGCCCCTGAGTAGCCATCGCTCATCATCTCTCACTTCTCCCTCACGTCTCCCCACATTATGCTCCAGCACCCCACAATCTTTCCAGGCCCCCAGACTGACCTGGGTCTTCCCCACCTCCTCCTGGAGTGCCCATCACACCTCTGCCCCATGCCAACTCCTACTCGTTATTCGGTGCTTATCTCGGGCTCGCCTCCTCCGGGGACCCAAATTGCTCTTCCAAAGCTGGGTTGGGCGTTTCTTCAGACCCTCTCCATTACCTTGTGCTACTCTCTTTGGAAACTCATAATTGTCAGTATACCTGTTGCCCTCCCTAGACTGTCAACTCCAAGTGAGCAGGTCATATGTGGTGGCCACATCCTGCCTGTAGGACACAACAGATTGTCAGCCCATGGGAGGTGCTTCCTCCGTCACCTGGGCCCCCTCTTTCTTTTTGGCCTACTGTATTCTGAGTGCATGTACCCAAGTCCTCAGTCCTTGAGAGGCTACAGCATTCATTCATTTGAGGTGGGCAGAGGCACATGATTCTACCAACTTTACGCCTAACAATGGCTGGACTGAAAGCCATTTTGTTTAGACATGACATCAAAACATATTCTTCCAAAGACAAGCGGCCACTCACTGGAATCTCAGACAATCTGGGTGTCTTCTCTGCCAGTCTAGCCCCCGCATGTTGATGGGGCTGGTGGGGGTTGGCTCTGGAAATCTAGCTTTGTTCTGAGGACGAGATGACAGCTACCCGTCAGAGATTTTTGCTTTCCTTTCTCCGTGAAAGACTGACCATGTCAACCACTGCAGAAATATAAACATACATAACTTGGGTGCCTGGAAAGTAATATCACCATATGGTGAGGGTCAGATGACTTCAAGGGCCAGGGAAAAATGGTAAAGGAGGGAAGTAGGCTATGATGCCACATAGCAGGAGGGGTGTGAGGCTGGGGGCTGGGGTGGTGCCCACAAGAAACCAGTAATATGGATTCTTAAAAGAAATCTTCTATTTTTTAAAAAACTTATGTATTTTGAGAGAAAGAGAAAGAGAACAAGTGGAGGACGGGCAGAGAGAGGAGGGGGACAGAGGATCCAAAGCGGGGCCTGTGCTGACAGCAGAGAGCCTGATGCGGGGCTCGAACTCACGAACTGTGAGATCATAATCTGAGCCGAAGTCAGACGCTTAACTGACGAAACCACCCAGGTGCCCCAGCTCCTAGGTTTTTTAATATGGGCAATTAATTCAAAAACTTCAAAGCCCGAAGGAGATCAGACTAATGCCCTCTTCTGGTTGAATTCAGTCTGCTCAACCTGGGTTTATAACTGGTCTTCTCCAGACCAGACACTTTACACTTGGTTTCTCCTTTAATCCTCTGACCATCCATGAGACTTGCTGAGACCTGCTTTTTTTTTTTTTTTTTTTTTTTGTTGGTTGGACCCATTTCACAGATGAGGAAACTGAGGCTGACAACCATGTGTCCAGAGCCACTGGTGAAGAGTGGATCATGATTCAAACCCAGCCCTCTGATTCCCCAGCCCCAGCCACACCAGCTTCCCTGGGCCCTTCCTGTCGGTGCAGACTACAGCAGACTCTGCCCTGAGGTCTCAGGCATGGAGAGTGGACTGGCCCTCCAGAAGGCTCGGCTCCGCTCCCCGCCTGCGTTCAGGCCGGAGGACCCCTTTGTGCGAGCTCAGCATCTGGTTGTCAAACACGGGCTGGCTCAGATCCACCATCTGGCTCCACTTGAGAAAAGGGCACTTTAAACATTACAGGCAGTGGGGCAGGCAGGCCCCGAGAGAAGCTTCAAGGCCTGCAAATGGGGGATGTCAGGCCGACGTCCACCCTGGCAGGTTCAAGATGAAAGGGAATGGGTGGGTCCCTCTCCATCTCACCTCCCTTCGTTTGTCTGTCCGTCCTTGTGCTCAGCGGTCTGTGTCCCCAGACGCCCCTTCCTTCTCTTCCTGTTTCCCCTCTGCCTGCTCATCCATTTCGCCCTCCCCCTCCCTCGTACATGGCCCCTGCCCTGCCTGGCCCTTCTCCCTGTCTTCCCAGCTTGCATCTCCTGGTCTTTTCTCCCTTCCTCCAGTTCTCCTTGCCTCCCCTCTCTCATCTCAGAGCAATATGCATACACCTTTTACTCCTGACTTCCTTCCAATGATGCTCGCACAAAGAACAAATAAAGAGATGTCCCTAACAAGCACCAACCACTCTGTTCCAATAGACCTTTTGTCCTAGGAGAGGGATATGCAAATTTCTAAAATAGACTCCCTCTCTGACAGATCCCCGACTTGGCAGCCCACGGCAAGCGAAGTAGTTTTCCAAACACAGCCAAGCTGGTGTTAGGAGGCTAATGAACCCAGCTACAAGAAGTCTCCATCTGCAAGTCACTAAAATGTTCTGTTGTTTATTCCCCACCATCACTTTATTTCTCCACAGCCCTCTCCTCCTACACACACTCTCACACACGTACGCTCACACACATTTGAGCATGCAGACACACACACACACACACACACACGCTCACGCACGCGCACACATTTCCTTATTGCCGTTTCTTTGGAGAAAAGGCTGTACCTTAGCCCTCAGGCCAGGTTGTCTGACCACATCCCCAAGAGAAGGCTTTGCTGAGCGCCTTCTGCATTCCAGGTGATGTGACTACCTGGGCTCTGAACCTGCCAGGAAGGTAGTCATCCAGTTATGCAGACAAGGAGCCTGCAGGTCACAGAGGTGAAGTGACTGGCTAAGTTCACAGAGTCAGTCTAGCCCTGAACCTCCAAGTAGTGATGTGCTCCTCATGGAAGTCTGGGGAAATCTGCAGGAAATTTCCCACCTGTAGAAATAAGCTTCCAAAGACTCCCTTCGACAAATGCCTGTAGCACTGCACCCCAAAGTATCTCCCCACCTCTCACAAGCAATGGCAAGAAGGAGAATTTTATCCAAGCCTTATTGTCCACACACCCATTGTCTCTTCTCATCCTTACACAGCCCTCTGACTGTGGAGGGGGTACTTACTGTGCCCATTTAGCTGACAGGTAAACTGAGACTTAGGAAGGTGAAGTGATTTTTCCAAGGTCCTCAGCTGGTTGGCAGAAGGGCAGAGGCTAGATTCCATGTGTTCTGTGCCTTGTTGCGGATGTGCGTATTATGATTACAGTGAAGACACCATAAGCAGAGGCTTTTTTTCTGGAGTGATACATCAGATAATTTAAAAAACCTAGCCTTGTCAGCTGCCTGCATCATCCACTTGATCTTTGGCCCTGACTCCCACATCCATCAAATGGAGAAGATAATTGTCACAAGGTTTAATACCCAGTGATGTGGGGTCATAGTATGCCATGTCTGAGGATTTTTAGGGAGAGCAATGACAATAGATACAAAAAATGCTTTGTAGCACCTATAAGACAAGAGATCAGTTTTTAGGCCCAGTTCCTGCCTTTAGAACTTATACTCCAGAAGGGAGAGGGCAATGCATGGAATGTACATTCTGACCACCCACTCCCAGGCTGTGGCAGACATTACAAATCGACTACCGCACTTCAAGCAAGCATCTCCAACTTGACTTATATTGAAATGAAAGGTACAATCTATTTGCCATCCCGGCTACAGAAGGAGAAACAAACTTCCCAGTCTGAGACACCACATTAAGTACCTTCTTGACCCCGCAGGTGAAACCTCGACCTCTGCTTATATAGCACCAACCGCCAGCTTAGTCCTTGTCCCACATTATCTTATCTAATCCTCCCAAGAACCCTGCAGTCAGAGATGATCATTTCCATTTCCCAGGCAAGTCTTGAGGATGGCTGGGCTCTGTACCCCAGTTCACCCGGTTTGTTATTGATGGAGCCCCTGTGTGAACTGGGGGCTGTCTGTCTTCCAAGGGCACACTCTTGCCACTGATTCACAGTACCTCACCCAAACAGGGAGCTAGCAGGAAAGGCAGGCTCAGAGACATCACTGGGGCCGTCCACAGGGCTCCGGGAAAACTAAAACACAGCCACCCCTTTTCCCGCCAAGATTTCTCATTCCTGCTGGAAACAGAGGGCCTGCCGGGACCATCTCCCAGGAGAGGCGGCACACACTATTTTGATATTGAACATGTGCCCACGGGCCCAGTGATGGAGAAGCCTTCTCCGCATCTCAGAAATAAAACTCACAGAGTCGTTTCCATCTTGGCCCGAGCTGTGGGCACAGCCCCAGGAGGCCCTGGCTCTGCTAATTCTCTCATCAGCCTAATAGGAGAACAATCATCAGAGTCAGGATACAAATTTAGCTCCAGACGCTTTTTTGGGAACTCAGAGGGCTTGTGACTTATGGCTTCATTTTAAAGAGGAGCAGATTGTTGACACGAACTCTGGGTAATTCTCATTTTTCTCGAGGAACCAAGTTAAGGGGGAACCATGGGTCGTGGCTGAGGTCCATAAGTGGCTAGAAAAATCCAGCAGACTGGTCGTAGGCTAACCTATCTATAATTAACTTACAAGTTTGTTTATTTAACTATCTCAATTACAGACTCATTTAAATAGCATTAAAAATAAAAGATGAGCCCCAGGAACAGATGAAACAGAAGGACGCTCTTTTGTCCAAGCTTAGCAGGACACTCCTGGGATGCATGACCAGCCACCAACAGGGAGAACGGCCAGGAGCAAGACTTTCAGGGCATCAAATTGAAACAGGAGATGCTAACACGGCAAAACGGACCACTTATGGGAGTGTTCGGTAGTAAGTCAGCCAATCAGGGTTTGCATTCCGCGTTCGCCGTGCACTATTTGTGATCTTGTACAGGTCACCTAACCCCTGAAACTTCTAGCTTCTCCTTCAGGGGAGCAGCGGGAAGAGGTCAGCTGAAATTGATGACCATAACAGCTCCGTGGCAGGCATTGTTCTAAGCACCTTACTCGTAACTACTCACTTCTTGTTAAGCTTGTGCGTTGAGGTAAGTACTGTTATCACCTTCCATCTTAGAGAAGAAACTGACAGAGCAACGCACAAGGTAACAGAGCGGCAGTGTGGAGGCTGGGATTTGAAAGCAGGGCCCTGGCTCCCCTTGTGTGCAACCTTCCCCGGCCTCGGGAAGAACTTGCACAATGGGGAAGTCCTCAAGGATGATTAGGTTGTATCCAGTTTTGTTTCTTTGTCTTACAAGGGTGACTTTCTGATGGCTTCGGCACATTTTTCTATCTCATAGAAATAGCCTTTTGATTTTTCTCCTCCTGTCCCCCCTCCAAATATCAGTCAATACTGGAGAGAAAATAACTCTGTCTGGTTTATGGTGACAAGGTCAGGGCTCCTTTGGAGAACACTCGTCAGTGCTGTCTCCATCCTGGGCTGAGAAATTACGGCATTTATTTTAAGCCGAAACATTCTTATATTTAAAGCTTGTCATCAGGCTGAAGTTTGTTTATTGCATTCCATAATTATGATGAATATATTTTAAATAGAAAAAGATTTGAAATGTGGGACAGCTGCAAAAAATATGGTGTCAATCATTGAGAATCAACCCACATCTGGAGTTAGAACTTGGGTGGGAATGGCTTGTTTTGCATTTTTATGACCAGATGCATCCAGATTAGATGTACCTTATAAACTTCACCCAGACAACTGTCAGGGCCAATCAGCCTTAATTGAATGCGACATTTTCTCCACCAATCCACCCTGAGCCCAGGCCAAGAATCCCCCCTGTAACACGGGCCCTGTGCGAGCTCTGTTAGCCGTGCACACAGGATCTGTCAAACACAGGCCAAATTAAATACTGGACTTCGTTCCACAATGACTTCTAATTACAGCAGAGTGAAGACTGGAGGGCTTCGAAGGCCCCCCTTGGCCCTGTCACTTGGAGACACAATCAGGGGAAAAAGGGAAGCCAGGGTCCGCTGATGTTAGATCTACACTGTGATGTGTCCCGGGCATTGAGCGTTTGCTCTGGGCCAGGGTCGAGCCACGTACTTCACATACATCCTCCCTCTTGGTCCCCCCATGGGGATAATGAAATGGGTATGACTCCCCATTTGACAGGTCAGAAAACTGAGGTTCAGGGAGATGGATGAAGGGTCTGACCCAAGTTTGTGGGCCAGGAGAGATTGAATATTGTCATCACTGGCTTGGTTGACTAACGATGGCTCTCAAACCCCTCTGAGGACATTTGGACGCATGGGAGGGCATTTTTGATTGTTGCAGTGACTAACATTAGTGCCAGGGGCCCAAGAGCACTAAACCTCCTGCCTTGGCGGGATAGAACCGCAGATTAGAGAACTGTCCCCTGAGTGTGCCAACAGCACCCCCCAATGTACTGACTCTTGATCTGACCCCATCCGGGTTGGCACCCACAATTAGGAAGTAGTTGATTTTGTATGCAAATCAATAGACTTTGAGAATATTTTCTTATTCTAGACCTCTGACATGTATACCCATGTTGATACACAACTATGCACGAGTGCCACCGACCTTGATGGAGAAGAGGAGACAGCATAGGAGGGGGGAAGGGGGAAGGATTCTATCTGTTCTCAGGAAATATTCAATAAATATTAGGCTTCATAATTATTATCAAGCTTATCATTATTACTTCTAAGGTTTGCAGATCGAGGCAGGATTCTGCTAATGATATGTCTGAAAGATAAAATCATCCCAATCCGGATTTCTACTCCCTAAGCTATAACCAAGGCAGCCTCACAAAAGAGTAATCAATCGTAATAAGAATAATGATCGTCTCTGGTGTCCCAGCTTCTATGCCACGAACTGGGCACACCTCGTCTCGACTCTCTACAGTAATCCTCTGATATAAGGGCTGATACTCTGACGAGGAAATTGAGGCCCAGAGAGGTCAGTGACAGCCTGAAGTCACACAGCGAGCAGGAAGCAGAGCCAAAGTTTGAGTCTGCTTCCATTAACTGGACTCACTTTCTGAACCCCAAAGTCCAAGAAAATCATAGCTGGTTTGGGTGACAAAATGCAAACCAAAGGTGTTGGTTTTTCCTGAAAGTGCCTCGTGAACTGGTTTGAACCAGCATCCAAAACGAACGTTTACTTAACTGTTAAACCAGAGAGGGACTGAAACATCAAAATCTTGGCAAGAACAAGCATAAATGGAAGTCCCTCTCCACCAGCACGCCTGGTTTTAACAAGTACCATCATTTGTATCTAGTTCTGGGTAACAAAGAGATTTTCACAAGTCAGAGGCCCAGGATTAAAGGAGGTTGCTGATCTGGTTACAACAAATTCTATTAAGGAAAAAATTCTGTCTGACAGAGGTTTTCATCGTCCTTCTCCCTACTGGAGACATTCTCCTGAAAGAGAACGCTGGTTTGGGATTTGTCTTTTGTGAAACAGAAATGAAAACAGCAGTTTACGCGAAGTTTTCCCCACAGAGGTTGCAAACTCAAATGCTGTAAGAGAGAGGAAGGGACGATGTGGGACAGTGTGTAATAGGACGGGGTGAGGATTGTGGTAAACTGAGGGGCCCGTGCTGGGCTGGTGGCCAGTCAGCTCCAGCCACTTCTTTCGTGGTGACATCACGTGGGCAGGTTTTCTGACTTCTCAAGAGAATATAGGACTTTTAAAAAGTAATCTCTACACCCACTGTGGGGCTCAAACTCACAACCCTGAGATTAAGAGTCACCTACTCTGCACACTGAGCCAGCCAGGGGCCCTGGGAATGTGGGATTTTTATGTAAAGTCTCCTGATAGTTGAACGTTCGTAACAAATTCAAAATCTCCAAAAATTGTGTGGGACAAACCAAAAATGTCTGGGCCCTGAAGTAGCCTGTGAGCTGTATGACGTCTGGTGCTCCACACGTCCTTGACTCTTAGGATGGCCCGGGAGGCGGGCATCGCGATGATCCTCATGTAACAGTGCAAGAAATGGGTTCAGAGAGGGCAACCATTGTGCTCAAAGCCACAAAGTGGGCCTTCCCACGGAAGGCGGAGGCCTAGAGCGGAGAACAGACACCTGGCTTCAAAGTATCGAAAGCCTTTGACAAATGTAGCAAAACTCTGTGCTGCTATTTGTTCACAAGCCAGTTCCCTCTCTGGTTTCTCTGTGTGTCTGAAATCTCCCTCCGCCTTTCTCCTGTCCGGACACCTGCTATCAGATTTAAGGCCCATTCAGATCCTCCAGGCTGAACTCATCTTTAGATCTTTAATTATATCTGCAAAGATCCTTTTCCCAATTGAAGTCACACTGGTTCCCAGGGCTAGGCCATTTTTGGGGGCCACGATTCACCCACGACATACCCCTCCTCCATTTAGCTGCTTCTTAAACTTGGATCGAGAGCAGGAACCCCAGTCCCCTGTCAAAGTGCTGGCAGCCTCATATCAAGTAGCCCCCCAGGAGGGTAGAGTCCCCAGGAGAGAGGAACCCTGGCTGGGCCTCTTTTTCACCACTGGTGTCTTAAATGAGTGATGGGTGAAATGATGGTGTCTTCAGTGCATGTCACTAGAAAAACATCCTCCTGGGCTCCCAGGGATGAAAAACCATGATGTTTTGGGAATATAGGATCGGGGGTCTCCTGCTAGGTGCACAGTCTGTCTAAACGCTTAGCAGAGAGAAGTACTTGACAAAGCAAAGTCACTTGCTCACATCTCTTGGTATCAAATGTCACCAGCCCAGAGAACAGGAAGGAATGGAACAGCTTACAAGTTTTAGCTTTAAGACTTGCACACGTGTGGTATTGGTCTGATAAGAAAGTTCTCCTCTCGGATCCTTCCTGTGAAAACATCAGAATAGCCACTGTTTTTATAGACGGGGAATGATGGCTCTTCCTTTCCTCCTTCCTGCTGCTCGGTGCCCTCCTGCTAATTCAAGGAGCCAAATAGGCAGTTATGAAACAGTGTAGCGCAAACAACCAGCCCTCCAAAAAGTTTATCTTTAAAATAACAGGAGATTTGGGGGCGCCTGGGTGGCTCAGTGGGTTAAGCATCCGACTTCGGCTCAGGTCAGGATCTCGTGGTGCATGGGTTCAAGCCCCACGTTGGGCTCTGTGGTGACAGCTCGGAGCCTGGAACCTGCTTCGGATTCTGTGTCTCACCTTCTCTGCCCCTCCCCTGCTTGTACTCTGTCCCTCTCTTTCTGAAAAATAAACATTAAATATTTTTTTTTAAATAACAGGAGATTTTTATTTTTGAGAGAAAGTGGGTGAGCTGGGGAGAAGCAGAGAGAGAGAGAGAGAGAGAGAGAGAGAGAGAGAATCCCCAGCAGGCTCCACACTCCACGTGGAGCCTGACTTGGGGCTCAATCCCACGACCCTGGGATCACGACCTGAGCCAAAATCAAGAGTCAGATGCTCAGCCACTAAGCCACCCAGGCACCCCATTGGGAATTTTAAAATAGATGGAGAATATACAAAGAAGCTAGCATTCTGGCAGACGGCCTCCAGGAATTTAGGCTCCCAAAGGAAAGGAGCCAAATGGGAGATTGGGGATGAAGGGTGTTTGCTGGAGCCTGTGGAATTGGGGTGGGGGCAGAGCAAGGGTAGGGCGAAGCCAGGTAAACTGAAAAGTGGGCACTGCTGCTGCCTGCAAAACATTTGCACAAAGTTTGCTTATTTAAGCCTAAAGCAGACTCTGTGGGAGTGGTCTTGGATTGCTAGGGAAAGCACCAAGGTCAGACCCAGGGTTGAAGTTCCAGTAACTGTGTGACCTGGGCAAGTGGCTGGCCCTCTCTGAGCCTCGTTGCCTTTGTGAAATGGAGATGAGAGCTGTACTGCCCCTTTGATAATCATCTTATCTCTTAAACTAAGGAAGGACTCTCATTTTATGCAAGGACTTTTCACTTCAGAAAGGGAACTGACACAGAACCCATGAACTTGACCTTCCATTTGTAACACCTGTAGTTTCTCAAGCCTGTAGTTATTGTGTGGACACAGGAGATGACCCCCACACCCGGAGAGCGATCTCATCTGCATTTAATCCCCAAGTTTCAGTTTGCTCATCTGCAGAGTAAGGAGGTCAATAATAATTGCCAGCTTTCTGCGTTGTATCAAGATTAACCGGGCAGTTTGGCTGCTTTTGTTGGTAGAATCAAGTAACAAAATCCTCAACTCCAATTTGGACGTGGCTTTAAATTTCTTTAAAATTTATGATCACATATAAGAGGAGGTCCAGAGGTGCAGTGGTTTCCAGGTGGGCTGGGTCAATGGTTCAATGGTGTCATCAGGAGTGCTGGAACTTCTGTCTGTCCGCTCTGCCCTCTGTACTGATGGCCCCATCCTTCATTCTTTGGATGAAAACAAGATGGCACCAGGATCACATCCAAACATAGAAACATCCACAAGAATACTAGTACCTCTCTCGCAGCTCAGTTTTTAGGAGAGAGAAAACCATGCCTGGCACAGGCATGCCCTTACACCTACCTGGCCAGTCCGACACAGGGCCTGAGTGTCAAGGCCCGTGGAGCTAGACTGGACTTGGAGGGAGTCAGCCTTCTTGAGGCCCATGGCTCTAGGAGGGGAATTAACTAATCCAAAATAGGCTTCTCATAAAAAAAAAAAAAAAGAAGAGTATTTCTGTTGGGTTCTCACGGAAGCAGAACTTGAAGTGCTAAGAAAACACCAGCCGGAGAACGGAGAACGGGGAGAGGGAGGAAGACAGCCAACGCAGGGTGCCTTGTCAGGCCAACTGCCACTGTGGTACCTGGAGATTAATCCACTGAGAACACACCTCAGAGGTGCCCTAACCCAGGACCAAGGAAGCTGTATGGTGGCTCCCCACCAGCACCCCCTTCCTCACGGGTTCAGGGCTACTTCTAGCGCCCGGCCCTCTGGCTTGCCCTGACTCCGGCCTAGCAAGTACCAGTTGGTAGGAAAAAAAACCCTCAGGCAGAGGATTGCAGATGTTTGCAGGTGGAGGTGAGCACCGTAGGGTCATGAGAGGGGTACCAACAGCAGCTAAAACAAAAGATGGAGCCCGGGCCAGCAGCCAGCAGTGAGCTCTTTTCAGCCAAGGAAAAGAGTTGGTCTTTTTAGCCTGACCAAGAGTAGGCAGCCCATCTCGACACAAGCCACCAGATGTCCACCAATACATTCATCACTTGGATAAAGGCCCAAAGGCTTACCTCATCAATGTAGACTAACAAGTCCTTCCAGATCTTTCTCTCTTAAGAGTGCCCTGAGATTCTAAGGCAGAGAAAATAATAACATTACTACTTCTACCAGCAGCTCAAAGGTCCAGGAACTGAGTTCTACACGTGTTATCTTCTTTAATGGTCGCTGTGACCCTGGTTGAGGTAATGTTTTAGCCCCATTTTATAGATGACTTAGCTAAAGTCACAAAGTGATGGCTGAGATGAATTCAAACCCATGCCCAGAGCTGCTATTCGGATTCAGGGAACCAGTGGGCTCATAAAAAGTGCTGAGTCGAATGTACCGTTCCACCGAAATGTTATTTTCAGCAATAGAGAGTGTCTCTGGCGGGCAAGAAAGAGGACCCACGGGAGGCCAGAACATCATGTTAGGCTCGTTCCGGGTTGTATGCTGTATGTAGTATTGCCAGAGCCTAGAACGGTGCCTGGAACACAGTAGGCTCAATAAATATTGGTTGAATAAAGAAGTGTCTCCAAAAAAAAAAGAAAGAAAGAAAGAAAGAAAGAAAGAAAGAAAGAAATGTCTCCATAAGTGTTATTGGGTTATTTCCCCAATTTACGGATAAGGAAACTAAAACGGATAAAACTTCAAGTACAAGAAAATTCAGAAGAAGCTGGGATTTAAACCAAGGTCTCTCTGACCCCAAGTTCTTTTCCACCACACTGTGGGATCTGTGGTTGGGCACTGGCTGCTGAGACCAGGACCACAGGGCCTGGCTGACTTTCCTGCATGGCTGAGAGCTTAGCCCCTAGCTTTGGCCACTATGCTGTCACTGCCTGCTGCTGGTCATAAAGGGCTGTGGCTGAGAGGGCTTGGGCCCATGCTGACCCATGGAAACACAACATGAGCCACACATCAAGCCACATATGTGATTTAAACTTTTCTAGTAGCCATGTTAAGCAAGTAAAGCAAAGCAGGTAAAGTTAATTTTATGAGTGTATTTTACTTAAGCTAATGTATATCTAAATATGAGTTCAGTGTATAATCAATATAAAACATCACTTTTGAAATTTCTTTCTTCTTTCTTTCTTTCTTTCTTTCTTCTTTCTTTCTTTCTCTTTCTTTCTTTCTTTCTTTTCTTTCTCTTCTTTCTTTTTCTTTCTTTCTTTCTATCTTTCTTCTTTCTTTCTTTCTCTTCTTTCTTTCTCTGCTTTCTTTCTCTTTCTTTCTTTCTTTCTTTGGTACTAGAGATTTGAAATCCAGCGTGTATTTTATACTTATAGCCTATCTCAATTTGGAGTAGCCATATTTCACATATGGCTGTGGCTACCATATTGGACTGGCTACCAAATTGGCTGATTCACAGAAATGTGCTATGCACTCACATGCAGGATCCACACACACTAGGAAATCAAAGCAATATCAAGTACATGTTTCACATTAGTAAGAGCCAATGTTTACTCAAGCAAGGGTACAGGAATCCGTAAAAAGCTAATGATGAGGTGTAAATGGTACCAATTTGGGTATATATGCTTTGACTCACCAATTTGAAACCTAGGATTTGATCCTAATGAAATAGCTGGGAAAGTATGCAAAGATTTATGTATAAGGTTATTCATCCAAGGGTTTGAATTAGCTTCCTCTTGCTGCTGTAACAAATTACCATAAACCTAGTGGCTTAAAACAACACAAATTTATTATCTTACAGTTCTGGAAGTCAGAAATGAAAATAGGTCTCAGTGAGCTAAAGTCAAGGTCAGTAGGAAATGTCCTTCTGGAGGCTCTAAGAATCTGTTACTTTGCTTTTTCCAGCTCCTAGGACTTCCCTTCTAGCTGACGATGTCATCACTCCAACCACTGCATCCATAGCCACAAACCCTCCAACGGTCTTGTCTCAATCTTTCCCCTGTAAAGACCCTTGTTGCCTACCCTGGGCCCACCAGATAATCCAGAGTCATCTGACCGTGTCAAGATCTTGACCTTCATCACATCTGCAAAGTCCCCTTTGCTGTGTAAGCTCACACATTCACAAGCTCTGGAGATTTGGGTGTGGGTGTCTTTAGAAGGACATTATTTGTCTGCCACAGGATTATTTTCAAAGGAAAAGAAACAAATAATCTTTGGCACCTACGTCTTGGTGAAGAGTTCTTAGACACGACACCAAACCTTGATCTATAAGAGACAAATAAAGAAAGAAATTGGACCTCATCAAAATTAAAAACTTTTGATCCATGAAATAGAGTGAAAAGACAAGCTATAGACTAGGAAAAAAGTATTTGCAAACCACATATCTGGCAAAGGACTCATATCTAGACTATGTATATATTCTAGTACATCTAATGATATAGATATTAGATATTATGTATTTTACATAATATATTATATTAATATATTATTATATAGTATTCATATTATATGTTTGTATATATATATATATATATATATAGAGAGAGAGAGAGAGAGAGAGTCAAAATTCAACAGTAAGGTCACAAGCAATCCTATAAGAAAATGGACAAGAGTTTGGAAGAGACATTTCACCCAAGAGGAGGTATGAATGGCCAATAAGTACACGAAAAGATGTTACAAGTCACGAGCCATCAGGGAAATGAAAATTAAGACCATAAGATACACCACACATCTATTAGAACAGGTAAAATGTAAAATAGTGGTGATATCAAAAGCTGGTGAGGTTTTAGAGAAACTAGACCCCTTATATGCTGCTGGTAGAAAGGTTAGCGGTACAGCCATTCTGGGAAAGACTTTCACTGTTTCTTAAGAAACGAAATGTGTACTTACCAAATAACCCAGTAACCACACTTTGGATATTGATACCAAGGAAATGAAAAGATGTCTACGTGAAAACCTTTACGACAGCAGTCACAGCAGTTTTATTTGTAATAGCTAAAAAACAGAAACAACGAAGATGACCTAAAATGGATGAATGGCTAATAGGTTTGGTTCACGCACACCATGGAGTCTCACTACTCAGCTATGAGATGGAAGGAACAATTTATACATGTAATAACTTGAATGTATCTCAAGAGTATTATGCTGAATGGAAAAAGTAAATATATATGTATGTGTATATATATATTCTCAAAGTATGTGTATATATATATACATATATATGTGTGTGTGTGTATATATATATATATATATATATATAACATTCTCAAAATGGCAAAAATATAGAGATGAAGAACCAATTAGTGGTGGCCAGGAGTTAGGGAAGGGGGTGAAAGGGGAGAGTGTGCCTATAACAGGACAGCATGAAGGAGACCCTCATGGTGGTGGAAGGTTCTGTACCTTGGTTGCGGTGGTGGTTACACAGATCTACACATGTGATGAAATGGCATAGAACTATACTCAGGGGGTGCCAATGTCAATATCCTGATTTTGATATTATACTACTCTTATGTAAGATGTAACCATCAGGGAAAACTGGATCGAGGGCACATAGAAACTGTTTGCACTATCTTGGCAGCTTCCGGTGAATCTAGAATTCTCTCAAAGTAAAATGTTTTTTAAAAAGAAACAGAAATAACCCAGGTGTCCAACCATCAGGGATTGGTTAAATGAACTGTGTTTTATACCCATACAATAAAATGATGCAGAGCCATTTAGGATGAACGAGGAAAACCAGGCAGGTAGACTAAGAAAATCCGAATACAAAACGATGTATTCTGTAAGAGTCCCTTGTAAGGTGGTTTGTCTGTGCACGGAGAGAGTCAAGTCTGAAAAAGACACACCAAAATGTTAGCAGTGATTTTCTTCTGGGTAACTTTTGCCCTTTAAACTTCAGTACTACCCAATTTTTCCCAATCCACAAGTGTTACTTTGATAATCAGGGAGAAAAAGCTATTTCCATTTTGGAAAAAAAAAAAAAAAAAAGAAGTTTTAAGAAGGCAGCCAAAGGGCGGCAGACTGTGTTGCCATCCCATCGTTCTGACCCAAATGCAGCTCCGTGAGCATGTGCAAAGGGAGGCCTGTGGAGAAATTCCTCCTCCCAGGAAGAGAGGACCATGAAATATATGCTTTGCTTTCTGGCAGGAACCAAATGAAAAGAGATGGAGTGATTCAGACCAAAGACCACAGCGAGTCGGGAATAAAACAGCACCTGGTATAGTCACTAGGATTACAACCCCAGCAAAACATCTGTGTGGACGAGGGGGTTTGCGTTCAAAAAAAAAAAAAAAAAAAAGAGAGAAACTGGTTGTTGAATCTGAGTGAGGAATTAAGCTCTGGAGACTTCTCTCTCTCTTTCTCTCAGACATGTTCTTTAATATTTTTGCTTTGTCATCATTTCTGTTAAGAAATGTTAAGAAATACCTGCCTTTGCATTTGCAAACACAAGCCGTAAATGCCTTTCTACTGGGCTTGTCTCTGGGGGATCCAGGGAGGCCATAGCCCTGTGCAAATCCCTCCAAAGCCCCAGCTGGGGAATGACGGGCAGAACTACCTGTGAGGGTTGGGATGGAAATTAGGACCTGCAAAAATAATCCAGACAACAATCATCATAGTAATATCCCTTTTATTATGAAGCATTTGCTGTGCTGCAGGCACTATAGTCGCTGCTCTGTGTAACTCCCAAAGTCGCTGTTGTTCCCATTTTGCAGATAAGGAAACCGAGGTCCAAGGAGGTGAACAGCCCAAGGTCATGCGGCTAATCCATGACGGTGCTGGAGTGAGCCTCAGTCCTGTCTGGCTCCAAAGCTGTGTTATTTCCACATGAGCATTGCCCCTCCTTATCCGTGGTTCCCCGAGTGGATAAACAGGGAGGGGGACGGCATGCTCATATCCCCCATGGCTGCCCCCCCCCCCACACACACACATAGGGCGGGAGGCAGTGCTCAGGGCAGATACCTTGTCAGTGTCATCCAAGTGGCCACTGCCTGGAGCTGGTCCCTGGATGCCGAGGCCCTCTAGCCAGGAGGGAATCTCCTGTGCACAAGCTCCCCCTTATGGAAATGAGGGACATGCCGCTGGAACTCCAACTTGAGGCTCCACCCAGGCAGGAGATGCTGGGAAGGGCCCTTACGGCCCCGCCCCGAGCCTGGACCCAGCTCGCAACTCCTGCCCAGCCCCGTGCTATGTGCTTGGCAAGTGTTTCTGCCTGACCCCCAAAGCACACATCTTTGGTGTCCCACTTGAGGACATGTTCTTGGATCTACATGTTATGGAATGTTGATAAATAAAGTAACATAAGCTGACAGAGCCCCGAGGAGAAGTAATGATATTTACAATGACCTTCTCGGGGAGCCCTTCTCCTGTTTACACACCAGAAGGAAAACATCCTTTCCTTAAAAAAAAAATAGCATGGGTAATGTTTAATTTCCAAGGGGGGCTGAGAATTGCTTTCTGACTGCAGAGCTTTGGATGAATTTTGTCCCCTCTGTGAGCCTCAGTGTCCTCATCTGCAAAATGGGTGTGATGATGCTGACCTCGTAGCATGGTTGGAAGGAGACTGTGGGCACAAAGGGCTTAGGCAAGTGCTTCTCCATTCCTTCAGGTCCTTCTGGAAATGAAGAGAGGTACATTACTTTCCCATGCTTATTCATTTATTAATTCAACAAATGTTTGCTGAACACTCACTACGCACCAGGCAAGCACCAGACAGGGGCCCTCTGTGTCTTTAACAACTAGTGGAGAACCTGGCCCCTAGGAGGCATACAGAAATGTTTGATAGAGGCAGTGGGTGAAGGGAAGGGGGAGAGAAGAAGGTGCAATAGAGAGGTCACACTGGACCTGCAGCCCACTGGGGAAGCTGGACTGGGAATCGAGACACTTGGTTCTAACTTGGCCCCTATTCCTCTATAACTTTGTTCTTTGTTTCTCCTTCCTTCTTTCTGAGTCTTCATTTGTCCAATGGGGAACATGGGGGAACAGAAGGGAATACTTGGTGGAGGTGGTATTATTTGACCAGCCAAGTTCCTTCGGGTCAAATGGTGACCCTGCTCCAAACTATCACCTCCCCCATCCCCCATGCCCTCCCAGGGCCTCCCCACCCAGCATGGTGCCTCACGTGGTCCTCCAACCTGTCTGCCGGGAGCCCAGCAAACCATCCCTGCCCTTCTGGACTTAGGCCAATTTGGCCAAGTGGAGATCCAGCTCTGGAATCCAAACTTCAGTTTCCTCACCTGTAAAAAGGACCTTTATTATGGATCCCTATGGCTTGATTGTGAGGATTGAACTATGGGGACTCCAGAGTGAATAGGTGTGACAGAGCCACGCACAGGTGGACAGCCTCCAGGACACCATTCTCCCAGGCATCCTTGTGGACGTGGATCATAAGAGAGGACCCGAGAGGGGTAAGGAAATGAGGACTCTCAGCTCTGGGTTTGCCAAGAAAATACCCTTGGGCTTCTCCTCCTTCTCAAAGGAGGAGATTCCAGAGCTGAACAGTGAGACAAGCATGAGTTTGCAAGGTGAGTGGTGAGGGCTGAGTGGGGAGAGGGATATTCCCCACGGAGAGAATGGCGTGTGCAGAAGTTCATGGACCAAAACCAGAAGTTTATGGAGCCTGGCTGTGCCCCTCCTTGGGGCAGAACCACAAGTTCATCATATGGTAGGGTAGCTGTCGTGGGGCTTTGGGAAGAGGCGGCTGCAATGGTAAGCAAGGCACCCTGCTCACAGGGGCTTCGAATGGAGAGATGAGGGCTTGGGACTGTGTATTTCAGGCCAAGGGAAACCACATTCATGTCAGACCAGAGAGGGGAATTATAGCAAGAGAGGCAAGCGTGGCAATAATCCAGGGGAGAGAGTGAGGGCTGGCTGAGGTCAAGGCCGTGGGGATGTGGAGAAGGGAAAGTATTTGAGAGATGTTCCCGAGATGGCACCAACAGGGCTGCGTGATGGATTGGCTGTGGGGTGTGAGGCAGAGGGAAGATCTCACCATCTTGCTGGAGGGCCCAGACAGACACCCAGGGAACAAGAGTGAAATAGACAAGAGAGAGGATAATTAAGTGCTAAATTGTGCAGCTTAATTTATTGTTTGGACAGTTGCCTTGTACACTATAAACCCCATTGCTCTAATGAGCTCATGACATCAGCCAGCAGGGAAAGCATGCCTAACCCATCACCCATCACAACTGAAGCCATCTGTGGGCACTGCCCAGATGCCTATCTGGACAGCTGGACTCTGGGCTTCTGGGCTTGGCTTGCAATTAAAGGTACCAAGAAGCCCCAGCCAGGGCACCCCTCACAGGGCACCACTTCCTTAGATGTCTCAGGATCTGAAGGGCCCAGGACTCAGAGGACTTTTTAGTCCAAAAGAGAAAAGAAGCAGAGATTTTGAATCTGGCCATGATGCAGGTGCAAGGGTCCTGCCCTGCAGACCAGGGGAGCTGGATTCACATCCAGCCCCCTTCCTGCGTATGTGACTTTGGGCAGGCCCCCGACCTTCTCAGGATTCAAGGAAATACCCAAAAACTCTGAACTTCAGTTCTCATGAAAAGATGCTCCTGATTTAAAAATATGTTTAGGGCGCCTGGGTGGCTCAGCTGGTTAAGTGTCCGACTTCAGCTCAGGTCATGATCTCGTGGTTCGTGGGTTCAAGCCCTGTGCCAGGCTCTGTGCTGACAGCTCAGGGCCTGGAGCCTGCTTCGGATTCTGTGTCCCCCTCTCTCCTGCCCTTCCCTCACTCATGTTTTCTCTCTCTCTCTCTCTCTCTCTCTCTCTCACACACACACACACACACACAAAAATAAAAATTAAAAAAACTTAAATAGATGTTTAAACAGAGAATGGATCCTGGCTCCTTGCTGTGGAGGGGAAGACCAATTTGTCCTTGATTGTATCACTGTGCTTATTGAAGGAGGAATTCATCTTGGGGGAACCCAGAGAGCCTTTCTGGAGAAAGTGGCATCCAAAGTGGGGCTCTCATGGAATGTCATGCCCCTCACCAGAGAAACTATGTATGGCCCCTGCACCTTTCTGCTTAATAAGAGGCACTCTAAACAGCTTTGTTGGAGGAGCTTAGGAGAACATCTTGTTCAAGGGGTTGGGGGTGGGGGTGAAATAAAGCTGCATTCACAGGGCACTTTATTTTTTTATTTTTTATTTTTTTCAGATGTCAGTACTTTTAATGTCGTGTACATCAAATTATAGTAAAAAGAGGACTATAAACAAGATGCAGCCCCTCTATTTTCATGCACAGCACAAGAGATTACAGTAAACCCAGTTTATATTCCACCATCAAGTGTGGCTCTCCCATTAGTTCACTTTGTGACGGGTCATTAAGACCCCACACTGTTTCTCAGTGTGGAAAAATTCATTTTATCTTGGTTGAGCTGGAAATTTTTTTCTGATAATTCAAGAGGATGACTAGGCAAAAGTTCATTTTTCACACAAGGCAGGCCTTTTCGAAGAAGATCATGACTTTCAAAAGGTCCACTTGCTGAAAGTTCAGTAACTGGAATACTGTCCTTTAGCTGAGATCCAAGTCCTCTGGCATTCATCTTCAACTTGCTCAGTGAACAGCCTCTCAGCCCCGTTACCGTCAGCCGGCCCCCACAGGGCACTTTATATAAGACTGAGAAGCGTTGATTTTCCATATCAAGGAAAAGTCGAACCCGATAAGCCTTATGAAGGAGCCAACGTTCCCACCAGCCTACCTCCCCAGGCCACCATTCTTCATAGCACTGATTTCAGCTGTAACGGAGAGATCGTGTGTTTGATTTTCTGCTTAAAATATGCCCATTGCCCTATACCAGAGGATGCCTGGCATAGGATAGACACTCCATAATACATTTTTGTTGAATGAATGAATGGATGAATGAATGAAACTCAGGTAGTCATAGACATTCACGTGGAAAAAAGGTGTTATTTTCATCTACCATATCACCAAAGATTAGAGACTGATTGTCCATACCCAGTGTGGGGCCCAGTGATAGGAAACAGCTCTCTGGGCACTTTGGGTTGTAGTATAGAGTTACAGATCTTCCCAGGGGACAGCTTAGCCATCAAAAGTGTCAAAAGTACCCAGACTCTTCCACATGGCAATGCCATGTCTTAGAATGGAGCCTCAGGAGTGGCCTCACCCGTGGAGAAAGATGCCTCAAGCAAAATATTAGAAACCATTGAAATGCTCAGCAAGAGAGGATGGGCCGAAGAAACTCTAGCCATCCTTGGAATGTAACATAAGCATGTAAGGCTGTCATGGGATGTATATATGGAAAGATGGCATTCTAGGTGGGGGCCACAGTAAGTCGGGGAGAGCCGGCCTCCACTCCCCGGAGTGTACTCACCTGAGTCTGGGAGATAGTGCCCATCTTTGGGCACTTTTATTTTTTCCTTTTTTTGCCCATCTGTGTTTTTGACTCTAAAACACAAGAATGGATTATCGTCATAAAACTTGAATAAGGCCATCTCCACATTGGTTGTGTTTTTTTTGTTTTTTGTTTTCTTTAAAGAAGAAAGTAGCCATGCCAGAGTTTCTTGGATTTCCCCTCTCCAAGGTGTTCGGAGCTGGAGCAGGGAGGCCCCTCTTCCCCACCAGGACGGGGGCAGCTGGGGCAGCTGTGGGTGAACAGAGGCCCAGGACTGCGTCTCTTCACCAGGCCAGATGTGGTGTCTGTCTCAGGACAGGTTGTCGGGAGCACCTCCTCCTGCCGGCCTCTGCTCAGTCACTTACCAGCTTCCTTGGCTCTGCCTTTCCTCTTGTGTGTGATCGAAGGCCACCATATCTAGATTGTGGGGTATTGAAAAGATCACATGAGCAAAGGATATAGGTGATGCGTCATCCACAACCCAGTGGCTCTCCCTGTTTTCCTATTCCTCTCGTTCTGGCCCCTAACTGGAAAGAACCTAAGGTCCCACTACAGTCTCCTCTGCTCTCCACCTGCTCCTATTTACAAGCAAGGATGCCTCGCTTGCTGCCAGAGGGGCGGGCCCTCATCTCTCCTGCACCCAGGAAGCTTCTCACAGAGGGTTCTGTCCCCGGTGGGGCTAGGTGGAGGATCCATCTCTAGAGGCTAGAAGGTCAGGACAGAACCACATGGAAGGGGCACCACGGACTGAAAGAACAACTTCGATGGACATTGCTTCCCCTTGGCCTAGATCTGCCCCTTCTCCAGATTCCAGAGAGTGGAGGAAATGGGGACTACCTGTGTGTGCACGTGTGTGTGTGTGCATGTGTTGTGTTTGTACATCAGGGGAATAGGTGATGAGGGCAAGGTGGAGGGAAGCAGCAGGGGTACGGAGTGCTTGTCATGTGTATAAGGCTGAGTACTTTCACAGGAGTTATCTCATTTAATGGCTGGGCATCCTGGCAAGGTACACTTAAGTTATAGTTCTTGTTGACCAGGTGGGGAAATGAAGCTCAGAGAAGCTTGATCAGAACATTTACCTGGGGCGGGCTTGAGAGGGCTTGGGCCTTGGAGTCAGGCTGAAGAGAAAGGTGGCTCCCCCCGCTCCCACACAGGATGATCTTGGGCAAGTCATTTCTTTCTCTGAGTCTCCGTTTCTTGATCCGTCAAATGGGCATACTAACTCTACGAAAGTGTCCATGTGGAGGTTAGAGACAATGTAGTCAGATCACCTGGCCCCGTGCCTGGTGTAATGTAAAAAACACGATCGCTGGCTCCAATTTTTTTCTTTTAATAACAAAAATCGCTGTGTCTGACTCCAGATCCCACTGGGAGGTAGAGGCGGGGGGTGAGCATAATACCAGGAGAATAAGGTCATCTTCCTTTGAGATGGAAACCTTTGGGACGGTGGGCACCGATACTAAACGTCAAAGGAAACCATCCTCTTCCTGTTCTCTAATCAAATGAAAATGATCTAACGGGTGTTTGCTGACCAGGTTCCCCACCTGCTTCCATGCCTGCCAGGAAAATAGACGTGTGTTTTTAGTGAACTGTCTCAAGAATGCACATGAAGGATGGAACAAATGCAAATAAGCACCTGGGTGCCAGGCATAGCCTTGCATTTGGCAAAGGAGGATGCTGGGGTTCAGCAAAATTCAGTGACTTGCCCCAGCTAACAAGTGGCAAAGCTGGGACTGGAATCCAAATCTGTCTGCTGCCGGCCTGCCAAAGTCTGCTTTCTTTTTCTCTTTGCCATTATCCCTCCCACCGCACTGACTCTTTGATTAAAAAAAAAATCAAACATAATACTGTTTACAAAGTTGTAGTGAAGTAAGCGGTGTGTGTGCGCGTGGGCTCGCTGTACATAATGTGTTTCCCATTCTGTGCTGGGGCTGTGTGCATGAAAGAAAAACAAAACCCAAACACCCCAACCCCAAACCCTCCTGAGTTGTCTCACATCAGGGGATCGGCTGCCTTTCCCCCCACCCCAGGGTGGCTGTGGCATTGTGAGCAAGCTGCAGACCCCCCAAGCAACCAGAACATTCTGTACCTTGTGGCAATTAGTCCCCACTTGGCTTAAGGACTCCAACATCAAAGGAGGCCTCCGCCCGCTGCCCAAGGGAGACCAGGGGAATGCCTCAGAAGGAGCCCTTTCCCCCTCATTAGGGGCTCCAGCCACCAGCAAAGCAGACTCGGACAACAGACCCGGCCCCATCAAAGGCCCCCTTCCCCCGGGAAGGCCTCTGTAATCCGGGGCCTGGCTATGCCCTACCCCCTCCCTAGACCAGCTCAAAAGCAGCAGTCTGGGGACACCTGACTACTCTCCAGTTCAAAGCCAAGTGAATGCATTAACAAGACAAAACACCATTTTCCTGTCTCAAAACTCCTAGGGCCCTGCCTTAAGCTGCCTGCAGTCAAGGCCTGGAGAGCACACAATCCCTGCCCATTTACCAGTGGGCCCTGAAGTCAGGCCCCTCCTCTGCAGTATCCCCCAGGCTTTGAAAGCCTGGAGCACAAACAGGAGCTAACTTAAGCCACTCAGCAATGCCTCTTCAGGCCTAATCTGCTCCTTCATAAAGTAGGTGGCCAATCTGGAGCCAGCCCTCATGAGAGCCAGAGCTGAGAGGGGAGAGAGCAGGCCAGCTCTGAGGTTGCAGCCTTCCTCTCTGCAAGCACAGCGACTATTTCATGGTAAATGAGAGCTAAGGAAGAGCTGCAAGCAGTCTCCCTTCAAAATCCAGGATTCTAGAGCAGAAATGCCAGATTTAGTCATTTACTCACCCTTCCACCCACCTGTTCACTCATGCACTCATCCACCCATCAGTCCACACAACTATCCATCCATCTGCCTGTCCATCAGTCTATCTGTCCATCTGTCCACTCACCCATCCATCCATCTATCCATCAGTCCACACATCTATCCATCCATCTGCCTGTCTGTCAATCTATCTGCCCATCCATTCATCCACCCAACCGTCCACCCATCCATCCCTCCTTCCCATTGCATGCTAGATCCTGTTCCAGGCCCTGGAGATTCAGAAAGGAATCAGACACAGAACCTGCCCTCAAGGAACCCCCAGTCTACAGGAAGAGCAGAAAATACCTCATGGCTGTAAGAGAGATGTTTGAGAGGTAGCACGGGACCCAGAGTATGGAATCTGCGGTGACTGGGAAGCTAACATGAAAGTGTGAAGCCTGGACCTGAAAGATGAACAAGAGTTTTACCAAGCAGAAAAAAAAGAAGATGGCATTCCAGGTGCCACAGGCAGAATCATGGAGGTCTGAAGTAGCCTAGAATGTTTGAGAAACTACTAATCGCTTAGCTTCTGAAGTTTGTATGAAAGGATGAGGTAGGGGAGAAGGGACAGTAAGATAAAGCTATGGTAAAGAATGGAGTCCCTTTATTCTATGAAGTCCATCCCTAATGAGCATTCTGGGTGACTTGTGTGCACACACATACACACACACACAAACAAGGTCCCACAATGCAAACAGCAAGGCTATGCACAAATACACAGATGTGAATATCTTCACACATCATGCAAACATGCTTACACATGTGTATACACACAAACAATAACATGTACACAAATGTGCTCACATACGTATAAACACAGTTACCCACATTCAAACACACCTGTATATACACACAAGTATACTAATGCACACAAGCTCATATGTGTGCCAAGAGTCTTAGCATGTATACTCAAACCCTGACACACAAACAAACCCACACAAAGACCCACATATGACATCCATGTTCACTCACACAAACCATACGGGCACGCACACACATACACACACACACACACACTGCACTAGGGAAAGGCCAAGACTAGGATGCCTTCCTCTCATTATTCCTCAGTCATAAAAATGTGCCTCAGGCAGTGAAACTTGGCAGAGCTGGGCCCATCAGCTGTGCTTGGGCTGGAGCCGGGTGTCCCTGGGCATCACTCAGCTCTGCCAGGATGGTGGGGCTCCCTGTCCTGATGTCAGCTTCCTTTCCCAGCTTTCCTGAGCCAGCGCTGCTCCCACTGGGAGAGCTGCCTTCCCTATTCTGCAACCATTGCCTTGCTTTGGTGGTGGGACAAATATGTCCAGCGCTCACCCACATGGCACTGTGGCCAGAGCCAGCCCTATGATGTTGTCTCTTGGGCAGGTGCCCAGCCAGCCCTGGGCAGGGCAGCACCATTCTAGGCACAAGACCCGGTGGGCTCCACCCTAGTCCTCTAGTTCCATTTCATGGGCTTCCTCCAACCCGCACCCTCTCCACCCTGGATCTACCCTGCTCCCTGAACTTCATTCCTGATGTGCTTGGTCATCCATATGAGACCACAGCTGGGATGCCTCTGAGACCGAGGAAGGTGGGGTGTCGTGGGGATAATATTACTAGCTGATTTCATTTTAGGTCACTATTGAGACTCTGCTCTCTAAGCCCTTCTCTTCTCCCAAACCTGGTTATTCATCCTCCCATCCATCCACTTGTATACCCACTCCCTTTTATTCATATTCCTATTCATCCATCCATAGACACAATTCTTAATCTGCCCATTTACCCATACACTAGAATTTCCATCCATCCATCCATCCATCTGTCCTTCCATTCCCCATCTATGTATCCACCCATTACATATCTGTCCATTCCTTCACTCACTCAAACATCTGTCCATTGCCCACTCACCTAACCATCCACTCATCCATCCATCTATCTATTCATCCATCCATCAATGTGATCTTCCATTCAGAGACTTTGAAATTGAAACCACCTAGATTCAAATCCTTATTTCACTACTTCCTGACAGCAGATGCTGTCAATTCTCTTCCCGTATTGCACAGTACTTAGCATCTCAGTGCACACAGGTCTGACCTCTAACTGCCAGAACCTATATGTCTTTGAGGGCTTTTTGTTGCCACTGAGTCTTATCTGTCCCTATGTGTTGAAGTCTGGAAGCGATGGGGAATGAACACCCCTTGGGAGCAGCCTCCAACCAATGACTAGCCAGAGTTTTGTGTATAAAGAGCCCAGTTTCTTCACCACTGGGTGAAATGACTTTGATGTGGGTATTCTTTACTGGACCCCAGAGGTCCCTGGAAAGATTAAGCTCCATTTCCCACAGGGGTAACTTGCTTTATAACACACACTTCATTGGCTGCCTTCCCTCCCCTGTCTCATGTCTCCACTTTGCTATTTTCCTTCCCAAATACATTACTTGCATCTGAATCCTTCCAAGGTCGGCTTCTGAGGAACCTGAACTATGACATTACCTGTGACTTGGACAGATTACTTAACCTAGTGTGATGCATCACTTCTGGTAAGCATTCAGATAACTTTTTTACTGTATATTGCTACTAATGATAATAGTCATAAATATGGGTATACTCTCGTCCTCATGAGACATTGATCTCTGCCATCCAGCTGCCAGGCAGAGTCACCACCATCTGGCTATGGGACTGGGGGCAGAGACCTAGGCAGTATCCTTGGCACCACACTTCTTCTCATTCCCAAATCTAAGCCATCCCAAGTCCTTTGATTTTTATGTCTTGTAGTTCCTGACTCTGCCCTCTTCTCTCTGTCTCCACACCCACCGCTCTGGCCCAAGCTAGAGCCATTGCTGCCCTTGACTGCTGGACAACAGCAAGGCACTCCGAAGTAGTTGCCATGCACTTCCTGCCCCCACCTAGCAAACCACTCTCCACAGTGGAGCCAGAGTGATCTTCCGGCACTGCAAGTCTGACCACAAGCCTTAAGCTTCCCAAAGCTTCCATTGCTCTGAGGATAAAGAGCAACATTCTTCACATACTTACAGGATCACTCTGGCCGCACCCCACCTGTGCTCCCCTGCACTTGGCCTTCAGCCTCCCTGACCTACTCACTGTTGGTACCCAGAATGCACAGCACTACCTGCGGGCAGCCAGCTTTGTTCCCACTGTGCTTTAATCACTTTGTTAGTCCCCCCCTCTTCCGTCAAATCTCAGCTTTGATGTCACTCCTTTAGAAACACCCTCCTTGGCATTCTGGACTATGTCAAAGCCTTGATTATAGGCTCAAATACATCCATTGATTTGTTCATTCATTCATTCATTCATTCAGTGAAAATTTATTGAGTGCCTTCCATATGCCAGGCATCCAATGCAGCAGCCGTGAGCAAATCAGACAAAGTCCTGCCCTCAAGGAGTTCCCTTCCAGTGTCTGTGACTGTCTGTGATAGGAGACAGTCAGATGGAGGTGCTGCTTTATATAGAGTGGTCTAAGAATATCACTATAAGGAAGAGGAGAGTCGAGATCTAGGTCGTGGAGGTGAGGTTGGGGTGCTGGTAGGGGCAGTGGTGGCGGTGATGGTGATGCTGCTGAAGATGCTTGTGGTGATAGCGGTATAGATGGTGACAGAACTGGGTGACAGTGATAGTTGGGCAATGGTGATGGTGATGGTGTGATAGGCAGAATAATGAGCCCCCAAAGACGTCCATGTCCTAACCCCCGGAACCCGCAAATGTGTTATTTTTATGTGGCCAGGGTGAATTAAGGTTGCTACTCAGCTGATCTTGACATAGGGAGATTGTCCTTGAACACCTGGGTGGGCCCTGTGTGCTCGCAAGGGTCCTCGTAGTGAAAGAGGGAGGCAGGACAGAGATGGGGAGGGATGTGGTGTAAGGAAGATGGATCGGCTGTGGCTAGCATGGAAGCTGGAAGAAGAAGGCTAAGAGCCAAGGAATGTGGGCGGCCTCTAGAAGCCGGATAAGGAACAGCAACGGATTCCACCCGAGAGCCTCCGGTGGAACACAGCCCTGCCAACAGCTTGATTTTAGCCTAGTGTGAGACTCATTTCGGATTGCTAACTTCCAAAACTAATTTGTATCATTTTCAGCCACCGAGGGCTATGGTCTCACTGTTTGCACGCCCACTCCCCGACTCCAAATCTCATGCTGAAATTCTAATGCCCCATGTGGTCGTATGAGGAGGCGGGGCTTGAGGGTGATTAAATCATGAGGATGGGACTCTCATGAATGGGATTAGTGCCCTTATAAAAGAGATCCTTCAGACTTCCCTAGCCCCTTCCACCCCGTAAGGACCACGGGGAAAAGAGGGCCCTCCACGAGCCAGGAAGACCTGACTACAACTCTACTGGCACGATGGTCTTGGACCTTCCAGCCTCCAGGACTATGAGAAATCGATTTCTGTTGTTCAGAAGCCACCCCCAGTCTGTAGTGATTGGTGACAGCAGCCTGGAAAGACAAAGACACCGAGTTTGTACTAATTCGCTACATCAGCACAAAGAAACTAAGTACAATAGCCGTACGATGACGATGGTGACAGCGATAGTGCTGTGGCAGAGTTCGTGGACCCCATCTTTCGAAGCAGCCTTTCCTCAGCAGAAGCTGGAAGAGGAAGATGGTGTGGGAAGGGGCTGTGGGATGGAGAAACGGCTCCCCAGTCACAGAGGGGAGAGAGAGGCAGGGCAGGAGCAGAGGCCAAGCTGACAGGGCTTGAGCTTGTCAGTAAGAGGCACTTTCACACTTTATTTATTTTCCTCTTTAAATCCCTTTCCACTGAGAGCCAGGAGCCGCTTTTCAGGTGTTCTCTGTGTGGAGAAAACAGACAAGCATTACCTTCTGAGCTCCTCGCTGCTCTGGGATGGCCTGGACACCGGGGCCTAAGAGGCCAGAGGGGCTCTAAACTGTGGCCAGCAGGTGCGTCCAGTAGCTTAAGGCCCAGAATGGGGAAAGGACACCCCAGGGTCCCCTCGCAGAAGTGTCCTGGCTTCCCATGCTGGCTTTTCCCATCACACCACAAACTCTTTGACCTCTGAGTCACCCAGAGACAGAGAGGAAAAGAGTCAATGATACAACCAGCCAGTACAAAGAGAAACAAATGACAAAAGGAAACCAGGTCCCTGAGGCCTTGAGGCTCACACTTCACTACCTGCCACTGGGGCCCTTGGCTTCCCGGTCCTGGTAGCCAGCCCTGGACTCCCTGAGCTCCACCTACCCTGCCCAGGAATCTGAGTGGGAACCTGCCGTTCTTGGGAGACAGACTCTGGGTCTCCAGGGCGGGGTCTTGGCAGGCCCAGCATGTGAAGGCCCCTCCCCCCCACAGGGGTACCAGCCACCGCCCCTCGTGAGGGAGAGCAGACAGGCAGGGCAGAATGGCGCCAGGCCCGGGTCTGGCCACCACAGGAAGACCTGCTGGCACCTGTGGGCATAGCTCCTTCCCCCTGCCTCTCCCTTCGCGGGGCCTCATTAACACCCTCCCTGGGGCTGGGGCTGGGGCCGGGGCCGGGGCTGGGGGTGGAGGGCAAAGAGAAACAGCTGAGGCAGTGGAAAGAGTCCTAGCTTGAGCCCTTAACTGCTCATGCGGCTCTGACAAATCATTTCTCCATGCCTCCGATTTTTCATCTGTATAACTGGGACAATTGTACACACCACACACAGCCCATTAGGGGAAGCCCATGTGAAATCCCTACCTTGCGCCAGGCACACAGTAGGTGATCGGTTAATGATAGCTGTAGGTACTCATCCCCAGGGCTTACAGTGGAGCCCCCTACCTCCCCAACTTCACAGCTCTGTAGCAAATCTGGGTCACATCTTCAGACTTCTCCACGGGAGTGTTTCCATGCCCACTCACCAGATCCCAGGCCATGCCACCTGCCTGAGATCTAGAAAATGGGGCAGTGCCCTGGACCCAGGAGAAACTCCATACGCAACAGCTGTTGTTATCATTCTTGGCTCTGCCACTTCTAGACCACGTAGCCTGTTGGTTAACACCGAAGAGCCTCAGTTTTCTCCTCTGCAAAATGGGATCATAATAGTGTGATGCTCAGGGGATGGGTGCCCCCTGTCCCCTCCCTCACAGGGGACTGGCTCTGGAGGAGACACTGAGCTGCTTTTGAGAGGGCCTGCATGGCCTGGAAAAAGCAAGGAGCGGGGAGGAGAGCGGGACGGGGTGGAGGGAGCAGGAGGAACAATGGCCAGGCAAGACTTGTGGTTTGTGTCCTGAGAGAAGTGAGCCGACGCTTTCTTGTCATCAGACTTTCCAGTCACCTGCCTGGGAACCTGAGGAAAAGATTAGGGAGCCAAACACATATTGTTTCTTTTGTTTGAGGTGCCAAGTTTGGTGGGATGAATCGGCCATCTGTTCTCTCAGCTATGATCTGTCGGAGCCGGAAACCTCTGCTTTCCGAGTTGCTACTTTCCATCAGTTGCTAACAAAAGCCGAGGGGTGGGGAGCGGGTGGGGGCTGCCCCTTCCCCGTGGCCTGGCTGATCCTCCATCGGCCAGGTCCCCTGCTCCTAGTCCCCTGGGTGCTCTGGGCCTCAGACTCCAAAACTGGAGCAGGAGCCGGGAGCTGGGCTGACCCAGTGAGTCTCTCTGAGCCTTGGTTTCCCCATTTGTAAAACGAGGGTGGCTGCGGCCAGCATACCCCTGTACATCCTTCCGGTTCTGACATGTGGAAGCGACCGTGTCTCTGAGCTCTGGGGGAGGGGAAAGCCTTCAGAATTGAGGGCGGCCCTTGGCAGGGTGAGCATTAGCCCTTCCCAGGGGTGGCACATCAGACTTCCTGAGCCCCCTTGGCCGGGGTCTGACCATCTGGCCCCTCACGCCCTAAATGGGGGTGTCCTTGAGGTGGTAGCAAGCAGCCTGGATGCGTCTGAGCAGGTGCTGGATGCTGGGTGCCGGGGACAGCGGCCAGCCATAGGCCAGGCCAGGCCCAGGTTGGGTCCCGGCTGCCAGGGGAGGGAAACAGCTTTGGTTGGGGTGTGTGTGTGGAGGGGTCTTGTCTCCCCCACACAGATGTCTCCTGTACTCCCACTGACACCTGCAGATACAGGCTACAGTCAGAAATTGCACAAAGCCTAACTTGTTCTTCAGGCCTGAGTTACTCTGGGCTAATGGCCTCAGTGGTCCAAGGGCTAGCTTTGTAGCCCCGAGGTCTCTGTTTCATTTCCCTATCTTACTCCCCCAAAGGGCAAGGGAACCCACGCAATCAGACCACCTCTCTGTGCTAAGCAGGCTTATTTTATTTAACTTTCAGAGCCAGGATATCACCTAGGTTCCATTTCACTGAGGAGTACACTGAGGCTCATGGAGGCCAAAGAGCACAGACAAGGCCACTCAGCCAGCAAGGGCCAAAGCTCCAGGGCTGTCTCTCTCCACCCCTCCCCCAGGTCGCCCACCAGCACTTCTGTGTCCCCCACCCCGCCCCCACCCCAGGCACAGCCAGTATCCACATCTCCGTGCTGCCCCCCCTCAGATGGCCCTGCAAGCTGCTGGCAGGTAACAAAACCCCGAAATGATTCCCAGCCCCAGCTGCTCCCCACACACCACCCCCAAGTGTGTCTGCTGTTCTCCATCCAAACTGATTACAGCCCCAGACCAAGAGGCAGGGGGAGGAATGGGAGCGAGCAGGCACCGAGAAGACTTGAAAGAAAATTCGAAACACACGTGTGTTGCTTTGGCTCTAGTAACCCTGAGCCCTCAGCCCATGTGGCCCAGCGGCCTCCCTTCCCCTCCCCCCACCCCACCTGGGTCTCCGAGGGGCCTGCTTTCCATGCTCAGCCCCTGCCAGAGGAAGCTGGCTGGGTCTCTAAGGCCTGAAGAGCTCGGGGCTGGGAGAGGCGACCGGAGCCCCTGGGTCTGAGAAGGGGCTGCTGAGGCCCACGGAGGGAAGGGTGGGGATGTCCTTGCTGGAGATACAGGGTCAAGTGGGGGCATGACCCCAGACTTCACAGGCACTGGGAGAGGATCCAGGACCAGGTGGATTGGAGAGAGGAGTTCCCCCGAACTGCCTTGCTTTCTCCGTTCCCATCTACCCATCCTGAGGCCCAGGAGAACCTGTCTCTTCTCTGCCCTTGCACCTGCTGCCTTCTGCTTAACCCTCTCTCTGCTGGCCAGGGCTCAGTGACCCTTAACATTCTGGAGCTAGCATTTAGGGAGGGAAGGGGTTGGCAATAGCTGGCTCCAGGGGCTGGAGCCTGGGTCAGGGACCAAAGGTGAGGCCAAGTGACAGGCTCTGCCTCATACTGTTTATATGGAACGTCCTTCCAGCAATCAGCGTAGGGCCTCCAAACATGTGGCTTCAATCTCTCCCTTGAAATATGGTGTGTGGTGGGGGGGAGTGGGGGGGAGTCTGCTGCCAACACCCACTGGATACCTCTTTGTGCGGCCCAGCTGAGCACTTGCTGTGCACTAATAGCTCCGAGGCCTGTGCCTCTTGCCAATGGCACTGAACACTTGGTTTGCAAATTAGTTTCATATTTGGGAGGGTGTGGTCTGGGAACAGAGCTGAAAGGCTGGAGCAGTGGACGGGCAGGATGGGGAAGGCACGGGGCTTGAGAGGCAGGCCGAATTGTGTTCGTATCCCACCTCAGTCACTTGGGAGCTGGGAGAGCCTGGGCAGGTGCCTTCACCCCTCCAAGGCTTCCTTTTCGTATCTGCGAAATGGACATAAACGACCACATAACCGAGCGTGGTGACCGACGCGAAGCGCGCGGCCCGGTGCTGGCACACAGCCCGCTCAGTGTGTGTGAGCTTCCCTCCCGTCCCTTACCTTGGCTGCCCACCTCTCCTGAGGCCCACTGTCTGCTCCTTGTTGGCCTGACTCCTGCTTGTGGCTGCTTTCTGGCTTACTGTGGTATGCACCAGTAGTCGGGAGACGGAGGTCTGAAGCAAAGCTTTGTCGGGGGTTGGCCTGTGCCCCTGAAGGCCTCATCTCTCCCAACTTTAGCAGGGTGGTGGGGAGTGGGGGGCCCGAGGATGAGATGGATGCCTCATGGGTGACTCCGATGTCTAGAACTCAGGGACTCCAGAAGACTCCAGGAAAGCAAAAGTCCCCAGGGCTTGTGGTCCTGGGAAGGGGCTGGCGTAGGACCGAGGTGGTGAGGTCCTAAGAGACGGGAGACGGGGGAGCCGAACTCCCTTGGGTGGGTGTAGAGGGCACGTCCTCCTCACCTGGGTCGTCCCCTGCTGCCGCCTCTGACTCACTTTCCCGCCTCGCTGCACCTCTCCCCGCTGTGACAAACTCCCAGAAGACCCGACCTGCAGGCGCCTGAGGAGGACACGTTGCTTCGAGGGAGAGGAGGCCAGTGAGGAGGGACATTTCCCTAAAGCGGCTGCTTTTCAGTGCTTTTCAGAAATTCCAGTGGTGCTATCAAAACGCAGTGTCCGGGGCCCCCGCCCAGGCTGACTACATCACAGTCTTTCTGATGGAGTCCTGACCGGCTCCCCGGATAAATCTGGGGTGCACCCAGTTTTGCAGACTCATTCCTGGTGAGAAGCAGGGGTCGGGTTTGGGGTTTGCCACGTCTGGGTTTAAGGCCACATGTCTGGCCCAGCTGCCCACAAACCAGTGGCTTAAAGCAACAGCCATTTATTTTGTCACGTCCTGGAGGCCCCAAGCTCCAAAATCAAGGTGTCAGCGGGCCCACATTCCCTCTGAAGGCTCTGGGGAAGAATCCCGCCTTGCCCCATCTAGCACTGGTGCTGGCCGGCAATCTTTGGCACTCCTTGGCCTGTAGATACATCACTCCAATTTCTGCTTCTGCCTTCACATGGCTTTCTTCCCTGTCTGTGTGTCTGTATCCAAATTTCCCTCTTCTTATAAAGACACCCGTCATGGGACTAGGGTCCACCCTGATCTAGTATGACCTCATGTTAACTTGATTACATTTGCAAAGACTCTTATTTCCAAGTAAGCTTCACATTCACAGGTACTCAAGGTTGCAGCTCTTTTAGGGCGGCAAACCCAACACATGCTAAATAACTGGGGGTTGGGGGGGGGCAGTACACAGATACAGAGAGCGAGAAAGGAAAAATGCTGTGTGCCCTTAGAGAGATGCACGCCTGCTCTGTGCCTGAGCTATCCTACTTCCCTGGAGTGTTCTGAGGATTATCTGAGCTAATGTCTGCAAAGAACCTGGTTCACAGAGATGCTCATGAAGTGGCGGTACCCTCTTCTTAAGGGGTCCCTCAAGGGTTCTTGAGGGACCTTTGGTGGCTAATGTCCATAGCAGCTTTCTCTTGTGACTGGGAGGAAGGAAGAGTGGGGGATACTGATGGTCAGAGGAAGGTGCGGTGCACAGGTTGGTGTTTTCAAAAGCCCTAAGGCCATGGGGAGAGAGGGGATGGTGAGCATTGACCTTGGAGTTCACATGCACCCGCCCCTGCCGGTCTGAGCTCATGGCCAGGCGTTGGCGTTCAAGAGCCCTGCAAGGCCGCCGGGCAGCCAAAATGGATCTGGCAGAATATTTTGTGTTGGAGTGATTGGAAGTGATGGGTCGGGTTGGGCAGGGAATGAGCAGGGTGAAGGAGCCAACAGGCGGTCCTGAGGCTCAAGCTGCAGTGCATTAGTCCAGGGTCTGGGCTGGGGAGCTGACAGGGGGATGGGTGCTTCTGGTGGGAGGTGAGAAAATGGGCATTCTAGGGGAAGACCCTCATAGACAGGGGGTGGGCTGACAGGCAAGGAGAGAACACGGGCCATGGTGGGAGCTGGGCTGAGCATCCGTCTACCTGCACTGCGTAATTCTGCAGAATCCTCGCCACCCCTGGGAGTAGATGAGCTCATTCTCCCCACTTTACAGAGCAGGAAACCAAGGCCCTGATGGACCTGCTCCTTCCTCCTCCACTCCCACTTTTCTCTTCTGACATCTCCACCATCACATCCTCCTATACCTTCTTTCCTCTCCATTTTTTTTTCTCTTCTCTCTTCACACCTGTGCTAGGCTGCTAATGCCCCCCAAACGTGTCCACACCGTAATACCCCAAATCTGTGAAGGTCCCTTTCTATGGCACAAGAGTCTTTGCAGATGTGATTAAGTTCTAAATCTAGAGGTGGGTGGATTATCCCCAACCCTTTCGGTGGGCCTGATGTACTCACAGGGGTCCTCGTGGGAGGGAGGCAGGGGTCAGAGTGAAAGGAGAAGGCCGTGCACTTGGTGCTGGAAACAGAGATCCGAGTGTAGCAAAGGGAGGAAAGGCCGTTAGAGGCTGGAAAGCCAAGGAAGCAGTTTCTCTCCTGGAGCTCCCAGGAGGAAATAGCCCTGCTGACACCCTGGGGTTAGCCCCATAAGCTCTGTTCCAGACTTCTGACCTCCATGGCTGTAAGTGAGTAAGTCTGCTTTGGTTTCATCCACTAAGTTTGTAGCGATTTATTGCAGCAGCAAGAGAAAAATTAATGGACCATCCTTCCTCTGCTCTGCTCCCGTTTTTGTTTTCGTTCCTGCCTTTACTTCTCTTCTTCTGGCCCCTCCCCCACGGCCCCTCTTCCTAGACTGCCCTCTCCTCTCTTCCAGCTTTCTTTCTCCTCCTTCTCCTCTTCCATCAGTTTGTCCTGTTGTTCTCTCTCTCCACCTCCTACTCCTCTCCCTCCTCAGCCCCCACCACACAAGAGCACAGACTTTTGCACCTCCAAGTTGAGTTTAAATCCCTGCTCCACTGCTTGCTTGCTGGTTACGTGACTCCAAACAAGTCACTTTGTTTCTCGAAATCTCCGTGTTCTCCTCTGCCGGGAGCCCCCACGCCCTGGGTTGCTGTGGGGAATTAGAAGAAATCACATTGGTAACAGAAATGGTGCCCGGTGGCCCCTTGATAAATGTGTGTTTCTCTGTGCGTCCTCTACCTCCCCGTAACCCAAGGCTCCGTCTGGGCTCGGGCCGGGGATGGGGCACTGGCTTGGTGGGAGGGTGACCGGCCCCATACAAGGAGACACTCAGACGCAGACCTGAGGCAGCTGCCCAAGCTCTCCACCCACCTGAGTTGGGTGAGGTGGGGCACTGGCAAAGTGCCAAGCTGGCTTTGCTTCCACTGCTCTGTGCCTTTCTCTTCCTTCTGGGATCCTTTGTGGGGCCAGGCGGAGTGTGAGTGACAGTTTCCCAGGAGCGCTTGCTAAAGATACCCTCACACCTGGGGAAACAACAGTTGTTCTTGAAGCTGTCAGGGCTCTCGGACCCCAGGTGGGCAGGCACAAAGCAGCAATTCGCTCTAAAAGAAGATGAAAATAATTACCCTTTCTTCTCCACATCCAAGGGAGACCTTCTTCTCCATCCCGTCCTGGGAAATCAAGCCTTGTCTTTCTGTGGTTGCTATTCCCCAACAGTGTTCCAGTAAATTAGCCAACAGAAGGCAAGTCTCCCGTGGGTTCATCAGAAGTTTGCCCATCTCTTGGACAAGCTTCAAGAAGTTGTCCTCCAGCTGCTTATCCGCAGATCACAGTCTAAGGGCTAAATTATAAAGGCAAAAATAAATAACTTGTTTCCCCTTCCATTAGGGCTGGTACTATTCAGAATGAATGTATCATGTACGCCATATTTCAGATGAGAAAGCTAAGGCTCACAAAGGGGCAATTACTGGCATAAGGTAACAAAGTTTTCACTACTGACATGGAATCAACCACTGTGGTTTCACGGAGTCACTGCACGTGGCTGTCCTGCCATGTGTCCAGGCTTTGCAGGAAAGGGTTTTCTGGAGCCAGTCATGTTGAGTAGAGTGAAGGAATGTGGTTTAAAGAAATACCTGCTTTTACTTCTCAGTGGGTTTGTCACCTGCCCCAGGTGACAAATTTTCATATGAGCTCTAGGCCAGGGAATGTTTTGATTCTCCTAAAACGGGGGGGGGGGGGGGGGGGTGATTTATTTTTGTGGATGATGGAGAATTGTATAAATATTTGTGTTTTCCTTTTTGCTCTAGCTGCCAGGAAGCTCAGGAGCAAGTTCACAGTTAAATTGTAGTCATTGTGGCTTTTCAGATTTCATGTCCTGATTACTTTTCTTCCTCTCACACTGGCCTTCTGTTGAAGGTTCCTTTTTCTGGTCCTGAAAGTTATCTCATGATTTTTCTGTTACTTGTGAGTACTTGTCTACCACAACTACTTTCCAGAGTAAGATGAAGTGGAAAGGAACAACTATTCATTGGCCATTTGTATTATCATTATTTCATTTCATAGCTTCAATGATCTGGGTGTAATCTGATCAAAATAGGACTCAGTCTGATGGCCAAGTCCACTGGGCAAAAATTCATCTGAGATTGTCAGAGCATCCAGAAGCAGCACCTGTCAACAAATATTTACTGAGCACCAACTATATGTCAACTATATGTCCTAGGTGCTGCAGATATGAGTAAATAAGACACAATGTCCTTTCCCTGGCAGACACAGATGATAAACAAATACTTATCTAATAGTATCATTATTTTAGATGTTGACAGATGCAAGAAGTAAGAGAATAGAGGGAGAGTCCGGAATGGATGTACTTTGGGTAGGCTAGAGATGCCCTTGAAAAGGTGACATTGAAGGTGAGACAAGAATGGTAAGGAGTAGATGTCAAGTACCTAGAGGAAGAGCATTCCAGGCAGGAAGTGCAAAGGCCCTGACGTCAGGACGAGCGAGATGTGTTAGAAATATAGGATGTAAATTCAGAGAGGAGGGCAGAGGACAGATCGGCAGGATTTAGAGAGCCATGATGAAGAGCTAAGGTTTTTCTAAATGCAGTGGGGGAGACCTTGAAAGGTTTAAAGCATGGGACATGACATGACCTTTTTACTTATCACTCACACAAATGAGTTTTACTTCCCCTAAGTGGCTGGTTCATGTTTGAGAAGACAGCTGCCTTCCTGGAACAATAATCGTTCTTCTTTGAATTCTTCAACTTCCACATTTGCTTTGTGACACTGCCAAGACCACTCTTGAACAGGTTTTTCTGAATGTGCTTTCTAGTATTTCTTTAAAGTGGGGTGTCTAGGACATTACTGGAATATTAATTTTTCTGAATAGCAATTCATCAATACTGCGGGCCGGGTTTATAAACAAACCTGTTATTATGACTGTCACCCTGGATATCTGTTAGTGGATATGTTCTCAAAGAGCCTTAATTTTAAGCTTATAGTCTTTTATAAATAAGACTATAAGTAGTAGTCTTCTATTACTTACTTTCTCAAACTACATTTCAGGGACCACTTGGCAACAGAATGAAGCCCATTGGTAACTTCTGAGTAACAGTTACAACCGTCATCATTTATTGAACACTCACAAAGTGCTAGCCACACTGGTTAGCATTTTGCAAATACAAGTTTATGTAATTTGCACCGTAACTCTTTCCCTATTTTACTGATACAGGAACTGAGGCTTAAAGAATTCCTTTAAGTAACATCATATCATGATATGTAATAATGATACAAATTCATCCTTTCAGAAAAGATGTGTTCAGCCCTCTTATATGCGGGCACTGTGCTGGGGTCTAGAGACCAACAGTGAATAAGAAAGAGGTGGTCCCTACTCCTAGAAAGCCCCAGTCTGATGGGGGAGTAGAGTAGGAAGCAGGCAAAGACTCTATAGGGTAATGAGAGGGGAAATAAAGAGCACAAGAAGAGTCCCCTGTCTGGGACTAAGGTCAAGAAGGGCTTCCTGGTTGACAAGCCATGTAAGATGAAAATTCTGAAAGATGAGAAGGATTCACTCTGGGGAAAAGGGTGAAAGAGCACTGTCACTCCCTGAGAGTTAACAATCTCACTTCCTGGAGGAGGACCCCAAGTTCTGCAGAGAAACGACAACTGAGCAGGCTCCGGGCAAATAAGTCGGAATTTTCTAGTTAAGGAAGTGGTGAGGAAAGGGTTGAGGCAGGAAGTTTGAGAGAGCCTGATGTGATTAAAGACCTTTGAGTTCAGTGTGACGGGGGTTTGACAGGCTGGGGTTGCAGAGCAGAGTGCCGGGAGGTATGGCTTCGTGTTAATTACTCCCACTTGCCATGTAACTTTCAGGAGACTCACACGACTGGACTTCGTTGTGTGATCATCCTGTGGATTGAATAATTTTATAACAAAATGACTATATCACACACAACACTTTATTACCAGTCAAATACATCAACAGGATCATGATGACTTATTAAAAATTTCCTGTACAACAGCGGAACATGAGTCACATTTTATCATTTGGGTGATTGATTCCCTTTCTACTGTATAAAACCAGGGAATTTATAGATAAATAATAAATCCAAATAAATATTTTGAAAAGATAATTTGGAAGCAATAAATGTTCTACAGGAAAAGAATTTTAGTGACAAATAATTCACTGGGTTGCCTAACAATCCAGGAAAGAAATGATGATCTAAATGAAGACAGTTGCAGATAGAGAGAGGGAACAGATTTGAGTAATCTTTGTGAATAGCAGATAAATATTCACCCTTTTTAATATGCAGGTGTTTATTTGGCTCTCTCTACTCCTCAATCACCCTTTCCATCAACTAAAAGCAGAGAAGATTTGCAACATATTTGACAAATATCTGTGTCCTTAGTATATAAAGAGCTCTTACAAATCAATTCCAAAAAGAAAAAAAAAAAGAAATACCATATGATGCTGGGCTATAAAATAAGACTCAAACTTCAAGTGGATTTAAATTATATAAAGAATGTCCTCAGGGCACCTGGGTGGCTCAGTTGGTTAAGCATCCGACTTTGGCTCAAGTCTTGATCTCGCAGTTCATGAGTTTGAGCCCCGTGTTAAGCTTGGAGCCTGGAGCCTGCTTCAGATTCTGTGTCTCCCTCTCTCTCTGCCCCTCCCCACTCATGCTCTGTCTCTCTCTCTCTCTCAAGAATAAATAAACATTAAAAAATTGTTAATAAAAAAGAATGTCTTCTAAGAAGCATAGCAAATAAACCAAAATATATATCACTATAAAATATGATAGAATTGAGATCACTCTTGTCGGTTATCACAATAAATATGAATGAGATTTAACTCACCTTTTAAAAGAAAAAGGTTTAAAATTTGGCTCAGAAAACAAACCCAATTATATCCTGTCTAAAAGAGGCAAACACAAAACACAGGGATTTAGAAAAGTGAAAAATAAACTAATGTATAAATGAATCCAGTTATACTTTTATAAGTATACAAGCAAACAAAAGTGTCGAAGTGATACTGACATAAGACAAAGTAGAATTCAACCCCAAAACATTAAACATGACAAAGAAGGACACATCTTAATAATAAAAGCTTTCATCTACAATGGATATATAACATATTAATATTTATGCACCAAATAACACTGCAACAATCTCTATGAAGCAAAAATAAGAAAAGCTACAAAGCAATATAGGTACACACACTAATAATAGACTTGAATAGGTCACTTACAGTACAAGGCAGATGGGGGGATAGGTGGTGTGAGAGATAGAAGCTCTAAAACAACATAATTAATAGGGTAGATCTTCTAGGCATAAGTTGAAGTGTACATCCTGATAATAGAGAATTTTAAGTGTCCACAACATATTCATAAAAAGTTATCACTAAGAAGACATCAGTAACTTCCATAATGTAGAAATACTACAAATAATACACTGACAAAAATTAATATTCAATACTAACAAAAAACTTATAGATCCTCTGTCTCAAATTTCACCCCCCCCCCATTAACTCCTAGTTACCTAGGAGAAATACTAGGGGAAATACAAACTGAAATTACAAATTAAGAAATAGTAATAATTACAGTGAAAATACTCTATGTCAGAATCCAAGAGATGCATGTAAAGCACTGATCAGAGGAAAACTCATTATTTTAACACTTTTATCGGTAAATATAAAAAATATAATTAAATTAATTAAATTCTGAGCTCAGTATACTAAAACTACAACAAAGCAAACTAGAGGAAAGCAAGAGGAAGGAAATAATTGAAATAAAAGCAGAATTAATGAGGAAGACAACAGAACAAAGACCTAATGAATAAATCGAGGTCTTGGTTTTAAAAAATTAACAAAATAGATGAAACTTTAGTTAATTTGATTAAGAATAAAAGGAAGAAGGCACAAATACACAAAATGTGAAATGACCAAAGGAAAAAATATCAAGGGCACCAAAAAAAGTTTTTAATCGTATACAAATACTTTGCAAACTTTTATGTAAATAAATTTATTTTTTTAAATTTTTTAATATTAATTTTTTTTTGAGAGAGAGAAAGACAAAGTGTGAGCTGGGGAGGGGAGGTCTAGAGAGGGAGGGAGACACAGAATCTGAAGCAGGCTCCAAGCTCTGAGCTGTCAACACAAAGCCCGACACAGGACTCAAACTCATGAACTGCAAGATCATGACCTGAGCTGAAGTCAGCCACTTAACGGACTGGGCTACCCAGGCACCCCTATATAAATAAATTTTAAAACACAAGTAATGTGAAACACAAATATATTTTAGATAGTAAGAACCATATTTCTCATCGTTGGAGAAAGAAGTTATAAATGAAAGGAAAAGTCCAAAGTAAACTGTGAGATGTTAGATTGTAATCCTCAGATTACAGTATCAGTATGTAAAATTGTTTTTTGAAATGATGGGTGACTGAGTGGATGGATGGATAGATAGATATAGATAGATAGATGATAGGTAGATAAATGTGAAATATGTGTGGGTTAGTAGCTCTATCCACTGGAGGGCCTAGAAGCAATGACACCTCAGTAGTAATGTGCTCACCTAAAGCCCAGATCTTGGTTTCTAAACATCATGCTCCCAAAAAAGGCACCAGCAGTTTTTAGATAAGTGGTTGATTCAGGACTGAAATAGGGAAAATATAAGAGGAGCCTGAAACATATTTTGGTAACAGAAAATTTTTTAAAATATGGAGTCTTGTTTAAAATAATAACAGGGCCCAAACTGAAGCCCTTCTAGGGTCCAAACCCTGGAACAATTTGAGAAACGAAAGAAATAATGATAGTATTGAATTACATGCCATAGAATAAAATAAATATGCGTGAGTCTTTAATGATATAAGTAACTGATTAAATAAATGATAAAAGAGATGGCTAGTTCTTTCATAGTGTAGAATTCCAATTAATAAATGTAGAAGCAAAGAGGGAAATAGAAAGTTACCATTAATAAACACCACAGTAATCATTATTGTGAACAAAATCCACCGGTGGATGTTAAAATTAATGGTGGCAGCATGAGGCAAAAGAGAGTTTGCATGGTCTTAAAGTATCTCCCCAAGCTATTTGTTAACTACAAATAAAAAGATAGTAACTTTACAATGGAGAAAACTGTCAGAAATCACCTTAATCTAGTGTTCGAGATCAATATCACCAGTAATAAGATATATCAGCATCACGAACTCCGTGATATGATGCGCTAAAAAGACTCCAAAATCATTCCTGTGTATTCTTGCCCAAAATACAAAACCTAAGTACAATTATGAGAAAATATCAAACACACGCAGACTGATGGGCATTTGACCAAAAAAAAAAAAAAAAAATCTGACCAATACTCTGGGTAAAGAAGTTCATGGTACAAAAGGGAAGATTGAAGAATTGCAGAAAATTAAGAAGATATAACAATTAAATGCAACGTGGAAGCCTGGATAATGATTCTGGAACAGAAAATTAAAATTGTTGGGAAAGCTGGTAATATAAAAAAAAACATGGTCTTTACTTAATAGTATGGGACTAATGATAATTTCCTGGTTCTGACAATTATACTATAGTTATGTAAAATGTTAACATTAGGGAAAGTTGGATATATGCAATCTCTATACAAGTTTTGCTACTCTACTATAAGTCTATAACCAGTTCAAAAGCAAAAATAAAAGTAAATTTAGAAAGTAAATTATGCTCCCTAATAAGGAAAAAATTAAGTACAAATCAATAATAGAAAGATACCTGGAAAAACCCTCAATATTTTGAAGTTAAACAACACATTTCCCAATAACCCATGAGTCAAAGAAATAATCACAAGAGAATGTAGAAAATATTTTGAACTGATTGAAAAGAAAAGCACAGCATATCAAACTTTGTGGAATGCAACTAAAGCAGCAATAAGAGGGAAATTTATAGCATTGAATGTTATTAAAAAAGGAAAAATTCCAAATCAAAGATCTGAGTTTCCACCTTAAAAAATGAAAAAAAAAAAAAAAAAAAAAGAAGAAATGAAACCCAAAGTTTACAGAAAGAAAGAAATAATAAAGATAAGGGGAAAATAAATAGAAAACACATTTTAAAAATTTTAAAAAAAAGATAAGGGGAAAATAAATGAAATAGAAAACAAAAACAATAGAGAAAATCGAAACCAAAGCATGTGTCTTTGAAAAGATCAACAAAATTGATAAACTTCCAGCCAGAGTCATCAGGACAAAAAAGAAGGAAGAGAAGACACAATTACCAATATCAGGACTGAAAGAGGGGACATCTTTGGGTGCCTGGGTGGCCCAGTCGGTTAAGCGTCCGACTTCAGTTCAGGTCATGATCTCACAGTTCGTGGGTTCAAGCCCCGTGTGGCGCTCTGTGCTGACAGCTCAGAGCCTGGAGCCTGCTTCAGATTCTGTGTCTCTCTCTCTCTCCACCCCTCCCCAGCTCACACTCTGTCTCTCTCTCTCCTCTCAAAAATAAATAAACATTAAAAAAAAATTTTTTTAAAGAAAGAGGGGACATCATTAAAGAGCCTAAAGACACTAAAAAAATAGTAATGGAATATCATGGAGACTTCTGACAATAAAATTTAACAATTTAGATGAAATAGACAAATTTCTTGAAAGGCAGGAACTACCAAGTTCACTGAAGAAGAAACTGACAACCCTAGTGACCCTATGTCAATTACAGTAGATTAAACTGATAGTTTAAAATCTTCCCAGAAAAAAACCCCAGGCCCCTCCAGATGGCTTCAGTAGTGAACTCAATCAAACATTTAAGGAAAAAATAATACCACTTTTATACAAACTCCTCCAGAAAATAAAAGAGGAGGTAATACTTTTCAAGCCATTCAATGAAGCTAGCTTTACCTTGATACCAAAATCAGACAAAGACATCACAAGAAAAGAAAACTACAGACCAACATACCTTATGAACATACACACAAACTGAGTTTTTAGCAAACTGAGCTCAGGAAAGATAACACATCATGATCAAGGGGAGTGAAAAGTTGTTTTAATATTTGAAAAAAAGGGGCGCCTGGGTGGCTCAGGTGGTTAAGTGTCTGACTTCTGCTCAGGTCATGATCTTGCAGTTCTTGAGTTCGAGCCCTGCATCTGGCTCTGTGTTGACAGCTCAGAGCCTGGAGACTGCTTCTGAATCTGTGACTCCCTCTCTCTCTCTGCCCCTCCCCCGCTCATGCTCTGTCTCTCTCTGTCTCTTAAAAAATAAATAATCATTAAAAAAAATTTAATATTTGAAAAACAATATATTTCCCCTAGTAAGCAGAATAAGAAGAAAATACGAAGGCATGATCTATGAAAAAAATCATTGATAAGCTGAACTTCAGTAAAATTAAAAACTTCTGCTCTGTGAAGGACAGTGTCAGGAGAATCAGAAGACAAGCCACAGACTTAGGGAAAATATTTGCAAAAGACACATCTGATAAAGGGCTGTTAGCCAAAATATACAAAGAATTCTTAAAACTTAACAAAAAAGAAAACAAACAAATGAACTTAAAAATGGGACAAAGACCTTAACAGAACCTTGCCAAAAGAGATACACAGATGGCAAACATGCGCATGAAAAGATGCTCCACATCATACATCATCAGGGAAACGCAATGAAAACAACAAGATACCACTACCCACCTATTGGGAGGGCCAAACTCCAGGGCACCGATAACACCAAATGCTGACGAGGATGTGAAGCAACAGGAACTCTCATTCATTGCTGGTGGGAATGCAAAATGGTACAGCCACTTTGGAGGACAGTTGGATAGTTTCTTACAAAAGAAAACATGCTCTTACCATATGATCCAGCAGTCGGACTTCTTAGTATTTACCCAAAGAGATTGAAAACTTATGTTCACACGAAACCTGTACACAGATGTTTATAACAGCTTTATTCATGATTGCCAAAACTTGGAAGCAACAGAGATGTCCTTCAATAAGTGAAAGAATAAACAACACAGTGATGCATCCAGACAACGGAATGCTATTCCGTGCTAAGGAGAAATGAGCTATCAAGTCATGAAAAGACATGGAAGAATCTTAAATGTGGATTACTAAGTAAAAGAAACCAATCTGAAAAGGCCATGTGTTGTGTGATTCCAACTATATGACATTCTGGGAAAGGCAAAATTATGGAGACCGTAAAATGATTAGTGGTTGTCAGGGGCTCGGGGGAGAAGTAGGGAGGAATGAACAGATGGAGCACAGGGGTTTTTAAGGCAATGAAAATACTCTGTATGATGCCATAATGATGGATACATATCATCAAACATTTGACCAAGCCCAAAGAAAGCACAGCATCAATAGTAAACTGTTATGTAAACTATGAATTTTGGTTATTATCATGTGTCAGTGAGGTTTCTCATTGCAACAAATGTACCACCTTGGTAGGAGATGTTGATGATGGGGGAGGCTGTGCATGTGTGGGGGCAGAGGGTAAATGGGAAATTTCTATACCTTTCCCCTTAGTTTTGCTGTGAACCTAAAACTGATCTGAAAAATAGTCTTAATTTTTTACAAAAATGATCATGTCAGTAAATACAGGAAAGGTGTCTGATAAAATCCAACACTTATTCATTAAAATAAATAAACAAATAAATAAAATCTCAGCCAACTAAGAATAGAAAAGTTGCTCAGACTGATAAAAGGCATCTATGAAAAACCTACAGCTAAATTCATATTTAAATAAGTCCTGAGAAACATAACCCGGCAAAAATGTCTGCTCTCACCCCTCTATTCAACACCCTTTGGGGAAATCCTAGTCAGAAAAAGAAATAAAGTGCATAGAAAAGAAAGGATGTAATAAAACTCTATTTGTAGATAGCATGATTATCTATGCAGCAAATTCCAATGATGGACTTTCACTATTTAGTGGAGACAGCATTACAGGTTGGTGGGGGGGAAAGGGGACAATTCCATAAATGGAGCTGGAGAATCGGTTACCCATATGAAAGAACTGAACTCAGATCACTATCTCATTTAATACACAAAAATCAATTTCAGATAGACTAAAGAATTGAATGTCAAAGCCAAACTTTAAAATTTTCTCTTAAAAAATGTAAATGAATATTTTAAAACAAAAGACAAGCTTGATCAATTTGACTACGTTAAGGGTTCTGTAAATCAAGACACTCTTAAGAAGTCAAAAGGTCATAAACTAGAAGTTTTTTACAACAGATATAACTGATAAACTACTATCTATCAAGAACTTTTACAAATTGATAACATCATTTTTAAAATGGGTGACAAGAAAAGGCATTTCAGAGAAGAGGAAACACACATGGCCATTAAAAAATATGGAGAGATGTTCAAGCTCAGTAGTAACAGGAAAATGCAAATTAAGGCTACTGATAACGTGGCAAAAATTAAAAATTTTGACACCACCAGATTTTGCAGATAGGTGGGCCAACAGATACCACTGGTAAAGAGTGAAAACTGGTACAATCATTTTGGAAATCAATGTGGCTTTATCTTATAAGCTAAACTTTGTGTATCTTAAAACCGATTAATTCCCATCCCAGGTATAGACCCAAGAGAAACTCATTAGAAGTAACCTAAATGCCCATCGATAGGAGAAAGGGCACACTGATGATGATTTCACAGCAGTTAAAATGCCTAAGCTACCGCTGCATGGATGAATTTTAGATGCGTATGTTGTAAGATAAAAAGCACGCCTTGGATCTCATAGACACACGTTTAATAAAACAAGAAAACCTAAACAACATGTTGTTAAGGCATACATATGTATCTGGAAAACTATAAATATATACATTTCGAAACAAGGAAGTGACAAACGCAAAATTCTGGATATCGGTTCTATCTGAGGGGAGGCAGGAAGACAGGATGGGAGACAAGTGTATAGAGACATATGAATTGATGATAATGTTCTAGTTCTTTGGGTGAGGTGTTGAACTCATGATGTTCTTTGTATAATTAAAAATAAATGAAAGAGGACCACATATCAACGAATAATGATAATACATTGTGAACCGAGACGTTATGATGAATCTAATTGTATACCCCCAAGTGTCAAAATAGAATAAAACGCATGCTTAGCACCATCTCTGGCATACTGTAAGTGCCCAAGAAAGCTGTAATTATTGTTTCTTTTCTCAGCCTATCTGACTAAACCATCAGCCAGGGTTTTGCCTCCTCCAGGGAGCCTTCCCTGCTCCTCCAGGCTAGGTCAGGCTCCCCAACCCTAAAGTTGCTCAACAACTTGGACTGACTCAGATTATAACATTTCCCAGGCTATGTGGGGAAAGCGCTGTTTATTAACCTGTATCCCCCAACGGCTCATGCAATCCACATGGCGCTTTGTTGTGGTTGTTTTTGTTGTTAATAAAAACACTTATTTTGCATCTCACATGGAACAGCCTGAAGTCTGCATCTTTACCTGACAGTTACCCAGGGGTTTGCAGTGTGTCCATCTCAACATTGTGGTTGCAGGGACTCGGGTCCGCACAAACCTTGAGGGAGGAAGCAGGCACAGCAGGAGTGTATTTCTTTCTTTCTTTCTTTTTTTTTTTTTTTTAATTTTTTTGTTTATTTTTGAGAGAGAGACAGAGTGCAAGTGGGATGGGGCAGAGAGAGAGGAAGACACAGAATCCAAAACAGGCTCCTGGCTCTGAACTTTCAGCACAGAGCACGACACGGGGCTCAAACTCACGGACCGTGAGATCATGACCTGGGCTGAAGTTGACACTTAACCGACTGAGCCACCCAGGCACCCCTACTTCTGTCTTTTCTTAAAGAGAATGCGGTAAAGCACTCGGAGCCACTGAAAACCTATGCAAATGGCCGTGGTCATCTCTGCATCTCCAGCCCTTGCTTTCTGCCTGCTGTTCACCACATTTTTGCTGAGGGATCACATGCAACGCAGGAGAGGTGGTGCCTGGAGCCTAGAGAAGGGAACCCTGGTGCAGAGGTTGCGGCAGAATCTCAGAGTTTGGTAGGAGGCCGGGGCCAACCAGAGACAGCCCTGGGCATCTATGGGCTCCGGGTGCAGGAAATAAGGGATACATTGTCTGCAAGGAATTGACAAACAGTGCTAAAACTGACCGTTAAGTCCAGCTGCTTATATGGTCACCATGAGCTGGCAGTTCTGAAAAACGTCACCGATAAAAATACTGCTACCTCCCAAAAATAAATTTTTGTTAGTCTGTTCTAAAGAACTGTTGCCATTAGTGTTGAATTTTAATAATAAGCAAATGTGAAGTAAGCTTCATATTAGCACATTTTTCCTACTTAGGCTTTAATAAAAACTGCATTCTACATGCAAGTTGGTTTGGAGAGCTCCCTTGACACCCGGGTCCACTCTGACACCAGTTCCTAACTTTTCGGAATCATTCAGATTCATTTCGGGCAGAGCCCAGATCCGCTCCCCATGGCACTACCTATGTATTCCTGCATTTAGCTGGTCATAGTGGAGTGATTATAGAGACTAAACAGACTGGAAGCCACTCCAGTTCTCTGATGCTCTGTGACCCCTTAGAGTTCAAAATTAAAACATGAAACAGTGTGAACAGTGAGATGTGATTTCGGTTAAGAGTAAATTTTAGGGGCGCCTGGGTGGTTCAGTCGGTTGAGCGTCTGACTTCGGCTCAGGTCATGATCTCATGGTTGTGAGTTCGAGCCCCGCGTCGGGCTCTGTGCTGACAGCTCAGAGCCTGGAGCCTGCTTCGGATTCTGTGTCTCCCTCTCTCTGCCCCTAACCCACTCGCATTCTGTCTCTGTCTCTCTCAAAAATAAATAAACATTAAAAAAATTTTTTTTAAGAGAGTAAATTTTAGTTCATACATGCAAGAGCTTACTGAAGGGAAAAACTGTTTTTAAGGCTAACCTTATTCCTTTTTGTTAATGATTAAAACAATGATCACTACTGAGGATTAATTATTACTGAAAATAATTTTCGATCTTTTTTTGAATAGACTTTATTTGTTATTTGTATTTTTAAATTTAAATTCAAGTTAACATACAGTGGTTCGTTTCAGGAGCAGAATTAAGTGATCTATCACTTCCATATAACACCCAGTGCTCATCCCGACAAGCGCCCTCCTTAATGCCCATCACCCATTTAGCCCATCCCTCTACCCACCTCCCCTCCAGCAATCCTCAGTTTGTTCTTTGTATTTAAGAGTCTCTTATGGTTTGCTTCCCTCTCGATTTTTATCTTATTTTTTTCCTTCCCTTCCCTATGTTCATCTGTTGTGTTTCTTAAATTCCACATACGAGTTAAATCATACGATATTTGTCTTTCTCAGGCAGGCTTATCTTCACTTAGGATGATACATTCTAGTTCCATCCATGTTGTTGAAACACAGAGGAGAGTTTAAAAATGGTCCATGCCAGGTGCCACTGGCTGGGGCCCATGGTCCAGAGGCCAGGTCTCAGGAGGGAAGTGGAAGGGTGAGGATGGGTCAAGATCAAGGTCCTCGAAGTGAAGCATGCCTCATGAATCCACTGAGTGCCTGTCCTTACCCAGCCCCCTGTCTTCACCCCCAGCTACATCTTGCTCTCTGCCTTGAAATTACCTAATTCTCCAGCCCTTCCTATGCATCCTCCAAAGCCCCTGGGTAGGGTGTTGGAAGGACACAACACCCACTGGCCCCTGTGCTGTCCAGTGCTGGCTCCAGCAGAGAGACAGGTGAACAGGTAATGACACCCTGGTGGAGAGTGGTGGTCAGTGCAGGGGTCTAGAAGAATGGAGGGGAGGGGCTCTGAAGCCATTCAGCCAAGGCTTGCAGGGCTCTACGAGCCCATCTGTGATGGGGAGTGGGGGGTGTTAGGGATGATGGACTTCAAGGCCTTCAGCATGGCGTGGTGGCTAAGACAGAGTATGCCTCGGGCATCAAGTTCTGCCCCATCCCGTGTTAGTGTGAGATTTTGACTAAGTCTCCTCTTTTTTTTTTTTTTTTTAAGTTTTTTGTGTATTTATTTTGAGAGAGAGAGAGCGTGCATGCAAGCAGGAGAGGGACAGAGAGAGAAAGAATGGGAATTCCAAGCAGGCTCTACGCTGTCAGCGCAAAGCTGGATGCGGGGCTCGATTCCACGAACTGTGAGATCGTGACCTGAGCTGAAATCAAGAGTCAGACGCTTACCCGACTCAGCCACCCAACCGCCCCTTGATGAAGTCCCCTCTCGAGCCGAGGCCTACATCTGAATGATATGGATAATAACGATTCCTGTAATGCAGCGATGTTCAGAGAACCAAAAGAGCTCAGCCCAGTGCCCGGCATGAGAAAACCAGCAGTAAGTAATAGCTATAATTAATATTTTGCAAACAAAAAGTAGAGGCCCAGAGAGAATGAAGACGCCCTCCAGGGTCACACAACAAGTTGGTGACAACACTGGGACCAGAACCCAGGTCTGCAGACACGTAGTGTGGGGCTCTTTCTACTGTTGCCTCTGGTTTTGGACGCATTTGGAGCCTTTACGTCTGTCATCTTCCATCCTGGGGGAACTGACGGGGCAAGTCTTTTGAGACACCCTCATTCCTCTTTCCTTGGTACTTGTCTGATTTCCCATGCTGCCCCCTCCCCTCTTTAGATAAAGCTCTGCTCTGATGTCAAGCGGGGGCCTTTTATGTGAAGGGGGGGAGAGGGAGGGGGTCATGTGTGTGTACGGTGTGTATGTTGAGGGAGTGTCATAGACCTGACTCCAGAGGTTCAGGAGAGGACCTGACGGCCATATTCATGGAGATCCTGTACACTGAACTGTGGAGTGGTGAGACCCAGCTACCTGGCCCAGGTAAAGTCATTTACTCAGGGTGGCAGGCTGGGCCCAGACAACGGACCAGGCTGTGAGTGAGTTGAAGCTGAACATGATCAGGTCAGCTGGTTTCCCGGGCTGGAGCAGGCAGCTAGGGCCAAAATTTCCACCAGCAGAAGGAACTAAGCCCTCACGTCCTGACAGGTGACTGCCTGCTTGTCAATTCCGTCTTAGTTTGTTAGTCCCACCATGCTCCAGGCCCTGAGCGAGGCCTCTGGCAAATCAGAGACCACTGAGCATATGTTGACCTCTGTGCAGGGTCCCGGGGATTTGTGCAGGAATTGCTCATGGAGCACCTGCTCTGTGCTAAATTCTGGGGAGAGAGCCTAGGATACACAGGCAGGGTTCTGCCACTGTGCTATATAACGGCCACACAGAGATACAGGAATCTGCGAGAGCCTGGCCTGGCCTGCAAGGAACACTCAGCCTGATGTGGGTGGGTGTCGGGGTGGGGCGGGGGCGGGGGCGGGGGGCCGGACAGAAACAAAGAAAATTATTTCACTGATTCAAGAGAGTGAAGACACCCAAGAAGGCAGTCCGCTCTGCCTGAGGGGTCCGGGAAACATCGCCGTGGGCGTGCCCATGAGTCAAGTTTTGGAAGCGAAGACTGCTGTTTGAGGCAGTGGGAACAGCATGCAGAAAGACGGGAGGTATAAAGGAATGGCAGCGTGGCTCGCTTGGGGAGATATAAGGAGTTCCATGTGGAAAAGCAAGGACGGCAAGGTAGGAAGGGTAACTTTAATCCAGGTGACCTGCGGAGGAGCCTGAGGGGAGGCCGGGGCGGAGGGGGGGTGGGGTGGGGGAGGGGTGCTAACTGAGAGGCCAGGGGATTACTGCCCCTTCAGAATCCCATGTTGCTGGAGCCTGCCCATGTCTCCCACCCACCCTGGAGCCTCAGAGAGCCCGGGCTGGGCCCCCTGCCCTGCAACCATCCCCCTCGGGCTGTCACCAGCTCTCAGCCTCTCCCTGCTGCTCCAACATTTTCCTCTTGTGATGGATGGAAATTTCCCTGCTTGGGTCAAGTCAAATTTCTCCTGATTTGTTGTTTTACACACACTGAGGCCGGAGGCGGATCCTGCATGATTCATAAAGAAAAACGCGCTGTCTGTGAAGGAGAGTAATTTATAGGTGACGTTTCCCCAGCCTCCAGAAATGAAACTTGCTAGGGAGGAAGAGAAGGAGGACAAAGGACCTTCGTCCACTGTGAGTGGCCGGTGTGCCTTCTGAAACCCCCAGCTGGCCCCTCCAGTGGTGGCATGGGTCTGTCAGTGGGTTTTGCTGAAGCTCCGGCTCTCCCTGGTCATCAGGCCCAGAGCCAGGCCTGGGAGCCCAGGAGACAAGAGGGGCCCGAGGCCCCCAGCGTCCTTCCCTGCTCTCTCAGCCCCTCCTTCCCCCTCCCCCCACCCCTTCCATGTATGAAAATAAATGAAGTCAGGTTTCCCAGCACTTCTGATCTGGAGGGGTGGAGGGGATGGGGCAGGCAGCCAACTGACACCCATGTACGACCCAAGCCATACATCATGAGGGTCATGAGGCTGCTATGGACACAGACGCTGGGGACGGATCTGATCAGTGGCCCCCAAGTCTCTAGGGTTGGACAGAACTTTACTTGGGATGGGGTCAGCCGGGGGAGGGGAACGAACTTTACAATCAGAGGAGAAAAAGACCATACAGACCACGAAAGAAAGGAACGTTGCGCTTCCTCTGTTCCGGCACTGTGCCACGCGCTTCACGTATCAAACCTCATCTCTAACCCAGTGAGGCAGCAATAACAACCCCAGTTTAACAGTTGAGGAAACTGAGGCTCAGCGGGAAAAGCGAGTGGAGTCCCGAGCTCTGGGTTTGACCACATGCCCAGAAAATGCCCACAGCAGAACATAGATGCCCCGCATCCCAGGAGAGGGGAGAAAGCAGGCAGAGGCGGGAACCCAGAGTGGGTTGAGGTGCATTTGAGGATGGCGGGGTGTGAATGGAGCGCTGGGTGAGAATGAGCCAAACAAGGCAGCCGTCTGCTGGGTCTCATGTCTACATCTGCAAGGTGAGAGGTGAGCCTGGTTGTTTAATAAGCAGCCTCAGGAGGGTGGTTTCCAGCTGTCCTCACCCTGTCTTCTGCCATACCTTCTTTCCCACCATTAAAGCATACCTCCTGAAGCTGGTCCCCCAAATCACATGAGCCCCATCCCCAACTCCAATAGATTGCTCCCTCAGTCCACCATCCTGCAGGGCCTCAGAGGCTCCACCAGCCTCCCTCTGAAGCCCATGCTCTTTCCCACCCCAAGCTTATACTTATTCTCACTCACTCATTATTCACGGTGTGCCTCGCCCTGGGCTGGGCTTTCAGAGCTGCATTGCCGTGGTCACTGCCTCCAGAGGCTTGCTGTCTAGAAAGAGATATACAAGGTGGCCTGCCCCCAGGTAGATGAGCACAAGACTTAGCAAGTTCCAAGGAGCTGGGCCGACTCTACCCAGCCTAGTCAGGGAAGGCTGGAACTGGGCTTTGAAGAGTGAGGAAGAGCTTGCCAGACTAAAAACTAGAAGGGTATTCTAGGTAGCAGAACAGCATGTGCAAAGCAGAAATACAAGTAGCTGTCCCTTCTCACCATCCTATATATCCCCCAAGCCTGGAGCCCACTCTCTGCGATTCTGACCCACCATCTTCTCTCTTACTTCTCTGGCTCCTTCTCTGCTATAGGACCTGAAGCTCCCGCCAAGATTCAGCCAGGGCCACAGACCTCTCCAGGCTTCCCCATGATGTCCCCTGGTAAATATGCTCAGGGACACATGGGTGAACCATAAATTAAGCCTTCTGGGGATGGATTCTGCTGAATAAAAAGCACATTCAGTAGCGAGAGTATTTGTTTTTGTTTTCCTTCTCCGAGTAAATGGAAACATGCACTGACCTCACTTTTCTCACAAGTACAGTAGCTTTCCTGAGCGGCCGTCAGGCCTGGGATGCCAGGAAAAAGTGGTGGAACATTCAGAATCAGGAACAAGGGCCCCAGTGGCAGCTGTGGCCGGCCAGTGGAATACAGCTGTCAGGCCGCTGACATGAGTTTCCGAGGGGTGGGGAGGATCCGGCCTGGGCCTCCCAGGGGGCCCTGAGCATTGCCAGGATGGGACTTCGAGACCGCTGTCCTTCCAGTTCATTTTCTGACACTGCAGACAGAGGGTCCCGAGCAGCAGGCTGGGAGGAGAGCCACCAGAGGGGCCTTGGCAAGAGTCAGATCTGGTTTTCCATCCCGGCTGCCACTTTCTGGCTCTGTGACCTCAGCTAGCCATTCCAACTTTCTAAGCCTCAGTTTCTTCATCTTCAAAGTGGAGGTAATTATACCAACCTCCTAGGGTTGTAAGAGTTTAAATATGTGAAAATACCAAGAAATACTAGTCCCCAGTCCCTTCCTGACCTTCTCCTGACATATCTGACTCAAGCCCTACTCCTTCTGTGGTGCCCTTCAGACCCAGTGACCTCTCCCACCTGGAATCTAATGTTCTTTTCTACTTACACCGCCTCATGATGATGGGCATCTTTCTATAAGAGCAAGACATCTATCCACCTATCTGGCCAGCCACCCAACCACCCACTCATCCATCCATCTCTCCATCCATCCATCCATCCGTCCATCCGTCCATCCGTCCATCCCTCCGTCTGTCTATGCACACAGTTACTTATTTAGTCAGTGATTATTTTGAGCAGCCAGATACTGTCCCACTGTTGGGAAGGTGTGTTGTTTTCCGTGATCTGATCTTTATCAGATATGGACACAGTGCATACTGCCCCCTAGAGACGGGATGGGATTGTCCTCAGTTCCCTCTGCAGCCAGCACGGGGGCTCGGCACACAACACTCATTTGGTCGCAAGAAAATCCAGGCAAGCTAGCTTAAGAAAAGCTGAATCTAATGATTCACGGAGCTGGCAGGCACAGGTATAGGTCTTGCTGGCTTCAGATACAGCTGGATCCTCAAGTGATATTTTCAAGACCTCGTCTCTGTTATCAGTGCTTCCCTCCTTCACATAGTAACACGGCTGGCAGCAGCGGCAGCCCCAAGCCCCATATCCATTCAGGTTCAAGTACAGCAGGAAAGATTAAAAGTCCCTTCTTCAGAAACTACCCCCTGACCATATGGACCGAGAGCTGGGAAGAGGTGGGACCCTGGGGTAAGCAGGGAGAGGGACTGGATGCTAGAAAGGAAAACACCAAAAGCCCAAGGCACCTCCATCACATAGGCAGCGGGGATCCTGAGCGAACCGGAGAGCTCTGTATGGGCCGGCCAGTGGTGCCTCCCCTGGCTAATGAAACACAGATGATCTCCGACAGTGGAACCTGCTAGGGTGACAATAAAACAAGGCAGTGCAATCCGAGTAACTGGGGGTGAGGTTATTTTAAATAAAGGGTCAGGGACAGCCTCTCTGAGGAGGTGAGACACTGAGGTGAGAGGTTGGAAGGCCCAGATCAGGGAGGGCCTTGTAGGTTATGGTGAGGAGTTTGTATTTCATCTTCCTAGCAATAGGCTGTTGGTGTACAGTTTTAATCATGGAAGGAGATTCTCTGATTGGCTTTAACTCTTTTTAGGATCCTTTTTTAAAAAACAACAACGACAACTTTTTATTGAGGTAATGTAGGGCAGAAAAACACATTCATCCCAGGAGTACAGCTCAGGGTCTCTTACTGATGTAGACACCCATATAACTCCCACCCAGATCAAGAGGTAGAACATGGAAGCAGCCAGAAGGCCCCCTTGTGCCCCTTCCAAGCTGATCTCCCCTCCAGGAGGTGAACACTATCCTGTCTTGAATCATCATGGTGCGATTTTGCCCGTTTGAACTTTATATAAATGGAATTGGGCCATATGTGTTCTTCTGTGCCTAGTTTGTTTTGCCCAACATTCTGTGTGCATGATCCGTCTGTGTGGCGTAACTCATCCATGTTAATTGCTGTGTATTATTCCATTTTTTCCACTCTCCCAAAGCTGGGAGGTGGTTGTGCTTTGCCTGTGCTCTAATCGCGAGAGGTGGATACCGAATGCACTGTCCCTCGACTACCTGGGACCATCCTCGGTTTCCTATTCAGCCAGTGCTGGGCTTGGCACAGGACAGAACAAACACCTTTTTGGCTGAGTGGGGTTGAGCTGAGAATTCCCTCAGGATTGGACAGGTGATCTCGCCTAGAAGCTCTTCAACTCCTCCTCTCCAGGCCTGACATCTGCCAGGCTCCAGCCATCCCTCCGACGCCCCTCCCTCCTAACCAAATTCAGGTGCTCGCACTTGGCTGGGCAGGGGTTCTGTTGGTTGCCGAGCCCAGAGTCCCCGGTGGCCAGTGTGAGGGACGTCGCGGGAAATGAGAGGAGCTGCGGCCAGCCGCCAGGCAGTGACTCTACACCCAAAAAATGTGCTCTTGGCCAGGCTCTCCTTCCTCTCTCTTCTCGGCCCTTCCAGACAACAAGGAGTTGGCAGGCCCGGGTGCAGATAACGGCGAGAGCCCCAGGCCCTCTTCTGTCATCGCCTCCCCAACGTGAAACCCAAGATCTTGTTTATTTATGAGGAAATTCTGTTCTGCTGCTCGACAAATGGCGTATTGGGGCCAGGGCACATGGAGCGTGGAGCCGGCCCAGCCAGGCCTCAGCATGCTGCGCCTCTCTGCTGATGCAAGCTCAGAAAGTGCTGGCAACGGCTAGAGGGCCCGGCCGCTCGACACTCCCCAGATGGGGGTAGGGGTGGGGGTGGTGCAGGGAGCCGTCCTCCCTTCCCCTTGAACAGCCAAAAGCCCCGCTACTTCCCCACAGAGCCATCGGCAGACTGGTCAGGAGACCACAGACAGTAACAGCCTGATGGCCAGTCCAAGGGACCCACCTCAGGTCCAGCACCAATCCTTCTGTGGGACCCATTTCCTGCCTACCTTCCTGGGAGGGTGAAAGGAGATTCTGTCAGTACCCAAGGGAGGGAAGAGGGAAAATAACATTTAAAAATCTACCAAGGGCCCACTGCCTGTCAGGGGTTCATGCTCACTATCTCATTCAATTGGCCAATAGTGCTAGCGGGTAGATGTGAGGTTCCCAGTTTTATGATGAGGGGCTGCAGGAGGGAGTGATGAAACAACCCATCCAGCTCTAGGAGGTATGAGAGGCCTGACTCCAGCTGGCCTTCCGGCTGTCAATCTGCCATCTGGGCGGGGCTGAGTTGAGCACTCACTCAGGAGGAGCAAGTGTCCAGCTGTGGCAGACTACAGGGGAATTCTTTTGGGTTTGACTAGAAATCTAAGTTCTTTCCATCACCCCCCCCACCCCCGCCTCTCAAAGTGGGATGCCCTTTAGCAGTTTGTTTGATGGGGTCCTATGTAGTTGTGTCACAAGCATGTGTGTTTGAGACCTACCTGCTCATCTGCCCTGCCAGAGACTTAGACCCAAAACCGTAAGGAAAACGGAAGACCAAGCCTGTCAGCTATGATGTAAATGTAAATGGGTTAAACACCTCTAGCAAAGGACAAAGACTTTAGCTTCAGAACAACAAACAACAGCATTCTTTTTTCCCTTACAAGTTTCTTTTATTTTTAAAAATTTTTTAAGGTTTATTTTTGAGAGAGAGACAGAGACAGACAGACAGAATGCAAACAGGGGAGGGGCAGAAAGAGAGGGAGACACAGAATCCGAAGCAGGCTCCAAGCTCTGAGCTGTCAGCACAGAGCCCAATGCGGGGCTCGAACCCATGAACTGTGAGATCATGACCTGAGCCAGAGTCAGATGCTTAACCGACTGAGCCACCAAGGTGCCCCAAAATGTACTCACACCAAATCTTCCGGGACTCATCCCTGTCCTCCCTACATGAACTCTTACACCTCTAATTTCTCTAATGCCAGACTGCTTTATTTCTATTATGAAATAGTTCAGACATAACTTAAAAGGATAGAAAACCACGTGACACTCATCCATTTACCACTGAGATTTCATGGATGCTGACTTTTGTCGTATTTGCTTCAGATCTCTTTACAGGGCCCTGCCCCTTCCCTCCCACTAACTTGAAGATGACATACAACAATTTCCGTGCAACTTTAATACCTTTTCTACATGTGGATGTATGCGCCACTCTACATGACATTATTTTGTGTTTTCAGAATTTATCTAAATAATATCATGTAATAGATACCTTTCTGCACTTTGCTTTGTGGAGAATTATACGTATCGAGACACGTAGATGTCTCTCGTTAGTTTAAGCTGCCTTACAGTGCTCCCTGTATAAATATATAACAGCTTGTTTACCCATTTTCCCATCGATGGAAAACTGTTTCTACTTTTTTGTTGCAATCACAAACAGCGCTTCAAAAACCATCTTTGCCTATTTCCTTGCACACTCAATCAAGCTAATATTTCTCTGGAAGTGGAATTTCCCAGTTGGGCTGGCTTTAACACCTACCTGGTATCTATCATCTGCTTTCTACTTTCCTCTCCAAGGATGCAGTTAAACAAGGATGCATTTGAGTCAAGGCTTGAAGAGAGAGAAGTTGCGTTGCTATGAAGGAAAGCGATAGCATTCTAGAAAAAAGAAGCTGCGGAGACTGGAAGTCACAGGGTGTTGCACCTTACCACACTCTTTACTGTTAATTAATCCTGGGGCCCCATGTATGCATCTGTTATTATAGCCGAGGACCTGGGGGAGCAGGTGTATTCGTTTGGCCCTATATTAATTCTTGTACCAACTCCCATTTCAGAGCTGACAGTGGTGGTTTCCAAGCCTGGCTGTGCATCATAATCGCTCAGGGGACTTTAAAAATACACAGATTCCTGAGCCCACACATGGAGATTCAGGTTCATTGGTCTGGAACTGAGCCTGGGAATCTGTGCTTCTTAAAAACCCTCCCAGGTGATTCTGCTGCAGCCGGTCTCTGGCCCCGGCACTGGGGAAGCAGTTATCTAAACTGCTAGGGATGCCTGTTGGTATGGCTGTCGGGGGGATGCAGCCTCTGGTTATGCGCTCAGCTAACCTTGCCCCCTTGTCCCATCACCGCATTACTGTGCATCTGTGAGTACGGTGGGCACGGCCAGGTCAGATTGCCTTCAAACCCCTCAGCAACTCTTGCTTCCTGTATTGAGGGAAACTAACAGAGCCACGGAGGGACTAGATTGTATCTCCCTGACTAAATGTAGTGAACTCTTGCCTTGTGTTTCTCCCTGTTTCCATGGGACAGGCTGGACAAGGGAGCTTGGCCGGGCCGTGTGAGAGCCAGTCTATGCCACTGCCCATAAAAAGTGATAAAAACAATACCAACACAAACAACAGTCTTGGTGAGAAGGGAATTATGATCCCTATTTTACAGACAAGGAAACTGAAGCACAGCTGGGAAATGGGGGAACCAGGCAAACTGGCTTCAGCATCCGTGGTCAGAATGATTCTGCTAGATGCTGCCATCTCCTCACTCTGGTAGGAGAGGTCTCCTAGGAGCACATATCTGGTCTCCCCCACTGCATGCGGGGTGATGTGGGGAGTCTCCCGTCTGTAATGCAACTTTTCTAATCTCGGTTTGCATTGAAAATAATTTGTAGCTGTTCACTTGTGAATGGCAATACAGCAACTGCCATTGCCTGATCCCTTACTATGACTACGTGCCAGCCTCACAAAGGGACAGGTTACATGGGTCATCACAGGCAACCCGACCACCATGGCCCAGCAGACACACAGACACACAGACACACAGACACAGCACTGCACAGGGCATCCGAACAGTCTTCCTGTGAGAAAACAGCCACAGAGAGGTGGAGCGCCTTGGCCTACAGTCACATGGCCACTCCACTGAGCTTGGAGAGCTTCTCACCCTGGGGCCTGTTCTTTCCACCACTTCATGCGTATTCTAGCTCCTTCTTCAGAGTGAGGTCAATGCATATAATAGCAATAAATGGCAATAAAAAGTCAGCAACAATACACCCCCTCCCTAGAGGGAGGGGAGTCCTTCTCCAGGACTGGAACAATGACCAGTTTCTTGGGACTCTCCTTCCAAGAGCAGAAGGAGCCAGGATGTCTTGACTGTGCCTTTAACTGTCTCATCTCACCCTGGGTGGATCACTGCAATGCTTCCTCCCTGCCCACTGCCCACTCCAAGCTTATGCTGACAGATCTGTTCTCCAGTCAATACCAGAGCCAACTTCCACATGCTAATCTGATGTTGTCACTCCCCTTCTCAGTGAACCTCCAGGACTCCCTACCACCATTTCCCTTTCTATGTGAAAAAGCTCAGAGTGCCAGCTTTCCACACATCCCATATTGCTGAGTTATCCACGGGGCTCGTTCCTTCACAACACTGAGTGAGTCCCTCTAGGAGCTGGGAGTAAAGAGACAAATAAAATCAAGAAAGATAAATACTGGACCTGGGAGTGACCCTTCCCCAACTATGTACCTGAGGTAGGCATTGCTAGCTGATCGCAGCCTTCTGCGGCCTCAGCGCCCGTGGAGATCGGCTCTCCCTCCCATACTTAATGGCCACAAGTGGCTATTAAGCACTTCGAGTGTTGAGAGCACCGCTAAAAACCCGAATGTTTGGGGCGCCTGGGTGGCGCAGTCGGTTGGGCGTCCGACTTCAGCCAGGTCACGATCTCGCGGTCTGTGAGTTCGAGCCCCGCGTCAGGCTCTGGGCTGATGGCTCGGAGCCTGGAGCCAGTTTCCGATTCTGTGTCTCCCTCTCTCTCTGCCCCTCCCCCGTTCATGCTCTGTCTCTCTCTGTCCCAAAAATAAAAAAAAAAACCAAAAAAAAAAACCCGAATGTTTAATATTTTAGTTAATTTGCATCCAGCAACAGGTCAAGATGCATCTAGCATCTAGAAAGCAAAGTTTTCTAGTCATTAGAAAACTTTAGGTATGGGGCACCTGGGTAGCTCAGTCGGTTGAGCGTCCAGCTTTGGCTCAGGTCATGATCTCACCATTGGTGAGTTTTAACCCCACGTCAGGCTCTGTGCTGACAGCTCAGAGCTGGAGCCTGCTTCGGATTCTGCGTCTCCCTCTGTCTCTGCCTCTCCCCGGCTCACAGTCTGTCTCTCTCTGTCTCTCAAAATAAATAAACATTTAAAAAACTTGAAGAAAACTTTATGTATGTTTGAAACAACTTGGGAGTGCCAATCTGCTTCTTTGACTACAAATTTTATGAAATTTAAAGAAACAGTGAGTATTTCTGATGAAAACACCGTCCGAACGGAGATGTAAGTATCATCCTCACCTGGGATTTTGAAGACCTGGTCCAAAAAAATATAAAATATCTCACTAATAGTTTTTTATTTATTGTATGTATATCAAAATAATTGAATATATTAGGTTACATAAATATATTATTGAAATTATTTCCACCTGTCTACTTATCTTTTGAATGTAGCAACTGGAAACTGTTGTGTCTCCCATTACAATTATATTGGGATACCCTGCTCTCAGCAGAGCACTTTAGGCACCCATGACCCGTCTACCAGAGCTGGCACATGGAGGTAAGGTCTATTTGCCATCCCTAGTTAAGAGATAGTCCCTCCTTAGTGGAACTCACAGGGCAGAGAACTGGCCATCATAATGGGGGAGAGCCTCAGTAGAGGGGGTGCTCAGAATGCTGGATCAGTTGGTTCTGCCGGTCAGGAAGTGTAGGGGGGATCTTTTAGGAGGTGGCTTTTGAATGGATGCCAGAGCTGGGGAATGGATTTCTAGACCAAAAGAAAAGTAGGAAGAGAAGCACAAAGGTGTGAGAGTCCACAGAAGGCGGCTGAATTCGGGGAGGGGTGGGGGGGCAATTGCGTGTGGCTGCAGCTTCGGGTTCATGGGAGCATTATTTAAAGATGCTTGAGGGGCGCCTGGGTGGCTCAGCCGGTTAAGTGTCCGACTTCGGCTCATGTCATGATCTCACGTCGTCAGGCTCTGTGCTGACAGCTCGGAGCCTGGAGTCTGCCTCAGATTCTGTGTCCCCCTTTCTCTCTGTGTCCCTTCCCCACTTGTGCTCTCTCTCAAAAATAAATAAATAAACATTAAAAAAATAAATAAAGATGCTTGAGCTCTGTTCCTAGGTATTGAGAGGCAAAAAGGAAGAACCCAGCTCAGGCCCAATGCCCATGGCTGACACTGCAAGGATCCCGTCCCCCCTCCCCCTACTCATCCTTGAGGCTATGAGGACACACTTAAGAAGCTCAGGTTTAGTCCGAATGCCTGAAGGCTCAGGACTGTAATGAAAAGAGCCACTGGCTTTGAGCCAGACCTGGGTTCGAATCCTGACTCCAGCACTAGTTCCCTGTGTGATCTTAGCCAAGCCACACTCCACCCTATAAAGGGTCTTACACCCCCAACCCAAACACACACACACCCACATACACATACCTGGGGAGGGAGCAGGGCTTCACGAGGAAACACCTCCGAGAGCAATTCACATATCAGGTAAAAATCCTACACACAGAGATATGAACATGAAAGTATTTCTTGTGTCGGCATCATCCACCAGCATGGCATCCGGAATGCCAAAGAAAACCATTGCCAGGAGGGCTATGGGAGTCCTAGCTTGACCTTGAGGATTTGAAAGTTGTAATGAATAGAAGCAACATGGGGATACCCAACATCTATTTATCCTCCTTAATAACATAAGTTTTCTAAGAAAACAGCAATGCCTGCCCCCCCTGCATGGAATCTGGGAGGAAAAGTAAATGCAGGTGCTGGCCTATCAGTAAGAAAGCCAAGGGGCTATATCTTTTTTTCTCATAGACCTGGTATGGTTTGGGACAGGTTATGGCAGCTAGACCGAACTCCCTATTCGGGCTTTGGATCTTGATACTACAAGGAAAGAAAGATGGCTGGAAGACACTCACTATAGCTGTGGCTGAGTTTACAGCGCCTGCTGCAAGATTACCATGGCTCCCAGAGACGCCCAGAGATGCCAGACAACCTTCCTCTCTGAGCCTGTTCCTCCCACATTCCACCAATTTTATGAACCTTCAGCATACTTTCAATGGCTACCCAGCCAACGCTTGAGTAGCCCTGGCTTCTGTTGCTTGCAATCAGTGAACTCTGAAAGAAAGCAGAAGCAGAGTTAGGCATTCAGTAAATATTTATTGAATGCACGCATGAATGAACGGCAAGATGAATGCATGTACGAATGAATGGAATCATGAATGAAGAATAATGGATGTCTCTCTCTGCACTTATCTCCACACTCTTCCCCCGACTTTGGCAATAGCTACAAGGGACCTTCTTTTGGGGCCTTGATGGTCCAGGTTCCCTCTTTGTACAGGGCCTTGTCACAGGCTGTCCCCTCTACTTGAGATGATCCTTTCCTTGCCTCAGTAATTTTCAATCTTCAAATTCAGTCATTTACTTGGGAAAGCCCCCTGGCTCCACAAACCGCCACCAGATTGGGCCTCCATATTGTCTCTCTCATAGATCACTATTGTTTTTCATCAAAGCACCCATCGCAGTAAACTAAGCACTTTTTTGTGTCATCATTTAATTAATGTCTGAATCTGTCTAGACTCTGATCTCCGTGAAGGTGGGACAATGCCTGCTTTGCTCAACACTCTATCTCCACACCCAGCCCAGTACTCTGAAGGCGGCAAGTATTCAAATTCCCTTAAATATCTGTTGCATAAATAAATGAAGATGTAGTCCCCTCAGCAGGAAGGAACAGGGGATCCTGACCCCAATAAGCACTTAATAAATGCCTGTTGTCAAACTTGAACTTGACAGCTCAATCCCATGGATAGGGTCAGTTCCTGGAGATTAGCTGAGCACTAAGAAAGCCTGAGGTGAAGGTGAGGGAGGGAAGTGGTTATAAAAACCTGGAAAGAGAGGGGCCCAGTAGGGAGGCAGCAGGTGGGCAAAAGCCAACTTCTTCCTCTGTTCTTGGCTGTGGGCCGGCCAAGAACCCAGGTGTCCTGGCACCCAGCATGCTGCTTGTTCTATTAAGCATTAGGAAATCTGCTTTGAATATTAAACAGCCTATGTCTCCACTCCAGAAAGACAGGAGAGCCCGCAGGAAAACAGATCTTTAGCCCCCTTTGTTTGGAGCCCATCCTTCCAGAACCATCATGTCTACAAGGGGCCCCCCAGTGGAAAACAGCTCCACAGGCAGGACTAGTGGCTCACTCTTGGGGTCGCAAGCCCCTGTCTGGGAACATGCCTGGCTCTCCACAAGCCTCCTTGCAAGGAGGGTGACTCATCTCTTCATGGACCTTGACAACTCTGGTTGGCATCCGGAGCAGCTGATGAAGTCACATGCTCTTGAAAACCAATTCTCCTGCCGAAAGAAGGAGGAGGCAGGCCCAGGGAGTGGGAGTGGGAGCAAGAAGGCAAACCGTGGTTCTGAATTTTAACAGTTTTTGAAAGAAAATTAGTAAACTCAAGTTAGCTGCTAGTAATTTGGAACGATGAGGCTGTTTTCACGCTGGTACCTCATAAATAACTTTTGATTTAAAGTTTCCAAGGATTGACTGGGCACTTCAAAGGACCTCCGCAGGGAGGAAATGAGCTTCTCCCTCCATTCCCTCCCCACTCAGGTGAGGACTGAGATCACCAGCTGGAGGCGCACATCAGGGGTGTGACCCAACCAACTCACTGACAACTGACAGACTTACTGACTTACTGACTGACTGAAGAGCTAACTGGCCAACAAGCTAATGGAGAGACTGACCAACTGGCTGACAGACTGGTGGAATTATTAAGTAACGATTGAGCCAGTGGAGTGGTTGATACACCAGTGAATGGACGAACTGCCCACTTGATAGACAGATGGACCGATGGTGGGCCAACCGACCAACTAACTGGCTGATGGATCGTTTTGTCAGTGAGCCAATGGGTTATAATTTAACCTGCCTGCCTCCTCCAAAGCCTGGTTAACCAGCTGACCGAATGACCAAGTGGCTATGAACCAACCTACTCAAATACTGACAGAAGAATCTCTAGAAAGGCAAGGGCATCTGGTGGACAAGTCAGCCAAGCAACCACTGACCGACACAACTGTCAGAGAGAACTCAGATCTGCCGAGTTGCAGAGAACTCCACATAATGAAGAATGTTTCCAAAAGATACAATGAGGAAGTAGCAGGTGCAAAAAAAGGCAAAAAGTTGAAATGTCTACTAAACAGTGAGAAAGGAAAAGGATTCTGGTGACCAGGTTGGAGGTAACCTGGCACTGTTAATGTCCAGAGTTGCAGGAAGAAACTGGGAGATTCCAACCCAAAGTCAAGATGTGGTTTTGCTATTCAGGTCTCTCTTGTGGTGACTGAATCAAATTAGCAAATGAAGGAATTCAACCATGGCCTCTCTTAACCAGCCTTCTGACCCTCCTCTTGTATCCCCATCATGAACACAGCAGACTCATTCATTCTGCTAAAGTCGTAGATGTGGGATCATAAAATGCAGTCATGATGCTGTTCTGCTTTGGGGATTAGGAATGATTATTTTTCCTTTCATTTTCTAATTATAGCCTTTCATAGGGATGTATTATTTTGCAATGGAAAATCACATTTATAATTTTAGAAGGAAAAATAAAAACAAATTTGGTCCCTTCCTCTCTTTTGCTCCATACCCAATAAATATGTCTTGATTTATGGATCCAAGGAGACTTCAAGACTTGCCTCTCCTTACTTTTTGATGTCAACGTGGTTTATTGAATGCCTACTAGTAAGCCCTCCCTTTTCCTAGATTACTAGCACAGCCTTCACAGCCTCTCCCTGTTCAAGTCTGCCCTTCATACAGATACTAAGAGAATTTCCATCACATTTCTCCTTTTCAAGAACTTCCATGGACTTCTCGGTGTCTGTTTGATTATACACTTAAACATTTAAACATAGAATCAATGGACTCTGAATAACTATTGTCCTCTCCTTGTGCAAATCTACCCCTATCCAAGCAAACACACAAAACACACACGTGTGTGCACACACATGCACATGCACGTGAACACTGCCACCCTCCCTATTCTAGCTTCTCATCACTCCCGGGGTCCCTGGGAATTTCTGACTCAGTTGCAGATCTCACAGTTTTCTCTCAACCAGGAAAGGAAATCCCACACCCAAGTTGTGCCCGTCACTCTGATAAATGTATCTACCTATCAATTAATGGCGTTTACTGAATTTTCAGTATTTGCCCACTATCGTAGGTATTGTGGAATCTCTAAAGAGGGAAGGGAGAAGGGGCCTGACACGTATTGAGTGATTACCATTGCAAACATTGAATCCACACAGGTGATCTTGTAGCTTCCGCAGTAAAACGGCATCCCATTTTATGGATAAGGAAATGGATGAGTAACATCAGGAAACGTCGTTCCGCCAAGGTCACATTGCTAGGAAGCAACAGAACAGCGACTGGACACCGGATCTGCCGAGTTGCAGTGCCTTGGCTTTACTGTCTGGTTGGGAAAGCCAGACTATGTTTTTCACCCGCTCACTTACTCACTCATCCACTGATGCATTCATCCATTTAGCAAATGTTTACTGAGTATCTAACACCGTGCCAGAACAATGCTGTAGGCTGGGATACAATGGTGAGCGACATAGTCACGACGCATACCTTCTAGGAACTTACTGTTTGACAAGGGTGACAGACCCGCCAAACATGTGTGTGTGTGTGTGTGTGTGTATGTAACTGGTATACGTATAAAAGATTACATATGCCAATTTTCAATAACCTGGCGAGGGTGAGATGGACGATAACATGAGAAACGATCTTTGATTTTATAACATCTATCACATACCTTGCTTTGCAGTTTACAAAGCCCTTTACAAACTTCATTTTGAACTGATTCTTGAAGGACGAGATTCTACAGATGAACGCAAGGGCAGGCTAAATTATGACTACAGCCAACTGGGACCTCGCCCAGAGTGGCTAAGCATTCCTTTGTGCAGCACAGATAAGAGGGGCCACGGTTGGACAGAGAGACAACCCTGGTGTGAAGCTATCAGGGCAGCCTTCAGAGGGGTGATGACCTGGGACTGAATGGGGGCTGAAGAGAGACTGGGCTGGGGAACAACAACAACACCAGTAGGCCTTCAGGACTCGCTTGAGGGGCACCCATCCGAAACCTTCTTGGAAGATGCCAGCTCTGTCGAGCTATGATACCTAGATGTAGGGACCTTCTCCTAAAGAGAGCCACCAGGGATCCCATAAAAGAAGGTGCTTACAAATAGGGCACTCAATAATGCCAAAGTCAAATTATTTCTGACCTGAGATAACCAAAATAAAGTAATAAATTGCTTGCAAGGGTCTCAAACACGAAACACAATATACTTTGGGATTCGGGAAAGAGGAAGGAAGACAGGCACCTGCTTGTTTCACGACTCGTGCTACTTGGCACAAACGAGAATGAGAACCACAAACAGCCCTGCGTGGGCCGGAAGCTTCTCCTGGCTGCAGCTGGGATTCTGGGGCTGTGTCTCCCACCCATCCTCCACGTGCTGCTTCCAGACCTGCTGCAAGGCTCACTTCCTCCTACAAAGTCCCAGCAAGAACACAGGTTTGGGGCTTTCCCACCCTGAATCTACCACTGACACACTGTGTGGCCTCAGGCAAGGTCCCACACTCTCTGGGCTTACATTTTCTGTAAAATGAGAAAAATCAGAACTACCTTTCAGGATTGCCATGAGGATAAAGGTTAGGATAATGTTAGGTTGTCTCCCTCTCCGTGGCAGATACTGGCTGAGTTTGTGTGCTCAGCACCCCTCTTCTCTTCTGGCAAGCACATCCATTTTACTCTTGGACTACTGCTCCTTCTCTGCCCTCAGGCCATGTTGACTTAGGCAGGGCTGACTCTACTTCCACGCTTCTGGAACGGATATCCAATCAGGCTTCACATGTGACCCAATCGCGCCCAGTGAAATTCAGTCCTAGAACTTGTATTTGAACCTTAAGGAGGAGGTGCTGAGCTGGTGAGAAGTAGTCTTGAAGCTGGGCAGTCATCCTACCATCACAAGGGCAGAGCCTACTTGAAGGTAAAGTCAAGCTGGAAAAGAGTGAATTTAAGCAATGGATGGAGGGGCGCCTGGGTGGCGCAGTCGGCTAGGCGTCCGACTTCAGCCAGGTCACGATCTCGCGGTCCGTGAGTTCGAGCCCCGCGTCGGGCTCTGGGCCGACGGCTCGGAGCCTGGAGCCTGTTTCCGATTCTGTGTCTCCCTCTCTCTCTGCCCCTCCCCCGTTCATGCTCTGTCTCTCTCTGCCCCAAAAATAAATTAAAAAAAAAAAAAAAAAAGAAATGGATGGAGACTGACTGGACATCTGGATCCATCCATACCTGAAGTAAAGTTTTATTCCTGTGAGTTAGCTCCTTTATTAGCTTAAGACAGTGTGAGTTAGGTTTCTGTTCTTGCAATCTAAAGAATCCTGACCTGTGTCCTCTCATAGGAAGAGATCTCCGTGGACTGAGATAGTAACGTGTTGGGTTGTTTGTATTCTCTGAGAATTCTGTCCATTATTGGTTGGAAGAGTTTGGGACAGAGGCTTAGGGACTTAGGATCCTCCTTGACTCTGCCTACGGAGGGAAGTTAAGAATATGAATGAAGAAAAGGGCCCCAAAAGTCTAAGGAATGGTAAATTAAAATCGTTTTACCACTTATTGAGTACCTATTACATGCCAGACATATTTAAAATGTATTTATTTATTCATCATATATTAAGTGGCAACTACTATGTGCCAACATGTCGTAGGGAGCTTTCACTCTAGTGGGAGAACTGAGTCTAACCTTGCCAAGTAGGTACTATAAGTCCCATTTTACAGATGAGGAAATTCAGAGCTCAGAGAGGAGGAGTGAGTTGCCTAAAGTCCCACCTCTGGACAAGAGTGGAGTCAAGACTCTAATGTGGTTCTGTCGGACTTCAAAGTCCATGCCCTTGTCATCACTCCAAGCCACCCTCTTTGTAAACCCTGCTCTTAGGAAACATCACTCGGCTCCTATCTTTGCCTGGGAAGGGAAAGGGGGAGGCAGGCGCTCCTATACATAGCCCCTGGCTCAAGAGTTGGGACCCACAGCGTCTCAGTGCTTGGCCATGTTTATGTTGTTGGTCAGACAAGCCTGAGTGTGTCTGCCCAAATGGACTGTGAGTTGCGTGATGGAGGCTGGGGATTTTGTCTGAGGATGCTCCAACAGCCAGAGAAACTGGCACGGGGCTGCATTTGGCCACCCTGCCCAGCCTGTGGCTTTTTAGTTCACCCAGGATCCTAAGTTCCCAATGCACCCCATCTATCCCAGCCCACCCCCATTTGGGAAATACACTAATGGTAGGATGATAGAGTTAGAGAGACCTGGCTTTGAATGCTACAGTAGTAACTCAAGCAAATCACTTAACTCTTCTGTGCCTCATGTACCCCACCTGAAAAATGGCATTACAGGACCCACCTTACAGGGTCGCTACAGGAACTAGACAAGGTACAAGCTGGATGTGTTCCCAGAACCACATGTAGCACACAGGAGGTCCCACATGAGCCCCAGTTATTTTCCTCCCCTACACGAGCCCTCTCCCTTGAATCTGGCTGGCTCACCTGGGCATCTTCCTACAGCTTAGCCCCACCCCCCATCCAGTCCTAACGACTTTTGCAGCCCATCCCTGGTGGCAGTAGCTGAGAGACCCGAGACTCCCAGGGCCCCCGGGCTCTTTAATCAGCCTCTGTGAGGGCTGCAAGTGATTCAGCCTGCAAGTGATTCGGCACCGGGCACAACAACAAACAGGCCTGCAGGGAATGGCTTCAGCAGAAAGATGTTGGCATGTCTCTATAGCAACTTGGGGAAAATATTTCACGTAAAAGTCCATCTGCTGTAACATAAAGGGAGTCCCAGCCAATAATCGAGTTGTAACTAGTTATAAATTATTCCTAATTTGCAAGCTTTACTTTACCAAACCACAAAATACACACACACACACACACACACACACACACATTTACAGAGAGACATGTGCTATATACATGCTTATACACATGTGCACATACATGGACAGTCATGAGACAATAGCAATGCAGTTGTGGCTGGATTGTCTCATCTTACAGTGCTGATTAGTCAGCAGGCAGACGTTGACGTGGGGGCTTGATGATGTGACCCGAGCAAGCAGACATCAGTGACCTCCAAGGCCACAGTTAAAAGGAGAGGCCAAACTCGCTATGTTACCTAAGTTATTGTGCAGTCTAGAGCTCAAATCTTGTTGTTAGTTTTGTTGGTTTCTTTCAAGGGAAAAAAAATTGGTTTTTTTTTGCTTCTGATGTCAGTGTAAAGAAACATTTATATTGATTCATCGGTATAAAATGCTTTGTGGAGGCTATCAAAGCGGAAAAAAAAATGTGATAATTCTCATTGCAATGCTTTTAATTTTATGCGTTGTCAGCACTTCAAGGTAGGGGGGAAGGGGGCCCAGGGGGTCTGGGCGTTTCTCGTTGTGCATAGTATCTAGGCTGTAAATGTCCTGCAAGTCTGGAGCCTCTTGCGAGATGCCCACTCTGGCGTCAGATCTTTCTTCTTTTTTGGTCATTCCCCACTTTCTGTCTGCTCTGCAAAACTCATGTGGCCAGAGGAAGGAAAAAGGTGGTGGTGAGTGGGAGGGAATGGAGGTAAGCAAGTGGAAGGTGTGCATCACTTTCTTCTTAGAAAAACCAGTGGCTTCCCAGCCAAGAATGTCCCAGGCCGCCTCAGGGATGGGGGATGGAGACGATGTCACCAGACTGATCCCAAAGAAGAATCACCATGATTGCCGTCGTCCTTCGAGCCACGTGCTGTACCACAGGCTTGCACCTCCACTCCTTGAGAAACGTGGCATTTTTATCTGCATTTTATGTTATATCTCACTTATAATGAGACCCGGAGAGGTGGAGTGAGTTGCGTCAGAATTCAAACCCAGTTTTGTCTGATTCTAGTGCCTCGGCTTCTTCCTGTGTGTCTAGAAAGACACAGAAGAGGTCGTTCCCCAAAAGAGAAATTTCTAGCAGGAGACGTCTACTACCTCAGAAAGTCAAAGGAGCATCAAAAACCATTTATGGGGCACCCAGGTGCCCCAGTCGGTTAAGCATCTGATTTTGGCCCAAGTCATGATCTCACAGTTTGTGAGTTCAGGTCCCACATCGGGTAAGCATGAGCCCTGCTTTGGGTGAGCCTGGCTTCTGTCTCTCTCTCTCTCTCTCTCTCTGCCCCTCACTCACTTGTGCCCTCTCCCTCTGTCTCAAATAAATAAATAAATAATAAAATAAAATAAAAGCCATTTATTAACCCAGACCCACACCTGCACTTCACACATGTCAGTTGTCTTGTTTTGTTTCAACCTTGTGACATTCCACAGATGAGTACACTGAGACTCAGAGAGCTCAAGACACTTGCCCAGGGTAACACAGGTGGTCAGAGTGTCGGGCAGCTGGCCTCGGCAGTCAGGATGCCAGGCCTCAACGCCTGTGAACCCCTTCACGACTGTGTGCCTCTGTCGGGCTGTCCCTGAGGCTTCACGGTAAGCTCCCGCAGGGCAAGCAGGGCCCGTCGCCCACGCCCCTGCCTGCTGCGGGGCTGAGCACCGATCCGGCCTGGACCCTGAGAGTGTGTGGCCTTGATGAAACGCAGCAGGGGCAGGGGCAGGGCCCCCAGCAGAAAGGTCAGCAAGGGGAAGAGGGCAGGAACACCCTGTTACCAGATCTGGAAAAGAAATGGAAAGTGAAATACTTGGAAAGTAACCTCGGCCGGCCTGGAGGAAAGCGTGTCAGGATGTTTCCGAAGGCCTGGATGAGCAAGCCTTTCCCCCCCACCCACCCCAGCGACACCTCGCTGGAGGCGCAGGGGCGTGTGCAGAAATCATGGCGGAGGCTGCTCCTGGCCCGGGTCCCTGGGGTTCAGGTCACTTCCAGGGACAGGCTCTGAGGAGCCAGGCGATGTCTCCACAAGGCCCTGGGGGCTGTGAAGACGGCCGCCGCCGCTCCTGACTTTCCCCTGCTCTCCTGGGAGGACAGGGGCTTCGGCTACAGGATCTTAGGTCCCCACCATCCAAACCTTCTCTCAGGGGCCCAGAAAGGCCCTCCCCGCCAGGGTGACTCGATTTGCAATCAGCATCCAAGACCTTCCATCAGACCTGTTGAGTCGGGGCCTTGGAACGGGGAGTTTGCAGCTGCAGGGGAGGCTGCGATCTGTCTGTCTGCTGAGTATGTTTTCGAGGCAGCCTGGCTTCAGGCATAATCAGGATGAGCGGGTCAAGAAATTTGACTCAACAGACCCAGCCCCTAGTCTGGCCCATTTTTCTGTTCTTTCTTTCTCTCTCTTTTTCTTCCCTGTGCATTACAAGAAAGAGAACACCTTTCAAAGGTCAACTTGCAGCCGCTTTTTGTGTGGTTGGATTGCCAGCGCGAAGTGATGTCTAAGCTGCTCTGTGGCACGAGAAGGGTTGGAGCGGGCCCGAGGGGGGGGGGGGGGGGGGTGCAATATCCCAGTACTCCCTCCTGAGTGCAAGAGGCCATTTCAGGATCTCTCCGACCCGCTGGGAATCCACCGCCCTGAGGGTGAGCCAAAGGCAGGGCGTCCACTGACCTCTGCCCTCCCTTAGCCCAGCCAAAAAAAAAACAAAAAACAAACAAAAAAAAAAACAGTCCAGATGACCGCAGGAAGCCTTTCAGTTAAGCAAGGCAAAAACTCCAAAAACTCCCATGGAAGCCCTAGAAAGCTCTCAGGCCAGATCTTTTGCATGGGAGATCCGGCTTGGAGAGGCAGTGAGGCTCACCTGCTCTGTCCCCCGGCCCCCCTCGCTCCTCTTCCCACCCGACCTCCACCCCCCAGCCCAACCTTGGCCTCCACCATCCCTGAAATCTCAGCCAGGATCCATCATCAAAAGCTGCCCTCCAGTGGCAGGAAGACGTGCTCCCATGAGCCAGAGGACAGGCCCCTTGTGGGAGGCTGTGGCGGGCGTAGAGAGACTAACAACGTGGAGTTAGACAGACCTGCTTCCTATCCCATATCGGCCACTACTAGCTGTGGGGCCATCTAGTCCACCTCAGGAGACTCAGCCTCCTTATCTGTAAAATGGGAGCAATGATCTCATCCATCTTACCCGTCTCATGTGGTTTGTGAAAGGGTAAAATGAGATGGTATGCATGAAGCGCTCAGAACTTTGCCCTCTGTGCCCAGCAAAGAGAAAGTGCTCCCAGAATGACAGTGACCATGTGTGGCTGTTATTGTTACCATTTCCAACGCGGACTCGGGGGTGCCCTGCACATGTGTGTATTTGCGTATGCGCAAGGGCATGTGTGCACACGCACGCACGCCCAGACAAGCCAGTCAGTCGAGGAGCACCCTGTGGTCACACTCTGTATCATCACAGGGTTGAGAGTCGGGTAGGATCTTGGGAAAATATCCAAGGCCAGAAAGGGGACGTGTCCTGGGGGATAGTCACTAGCCGGCATGTAGCAGAGCGGGACTGAAATGTTCTTATTTCTTTAGATTCCCTCTCCTCATGCATCACATACTCAACAAATACTTCTGTTGACCAGCACCTCGGCGTCAGCTCCTGGCTGGGCCTGGGCTGCCAGGGTGAATGAGATGGTGTCTGTGCTCACAGAGCCTGAAGCACAGGCCTCCGGCCCCTCACACATCTATGTGGCTCCCTGCACTCCCATCCTGTGCACAGTTAGCATCCTGAAGGCACCGGACATTCTGGCTGCTTCATCTCAGTTTTGGGGTCTAAGCCTCATTTCCCTCCATGGTTGGTGGGCTCCTCCAGGGCAGGCCCCCCACTCCACCTGTTCTGGGTAGAGGATATGCGTGTCACAGCTCAGACCACACTGCGCCTTGCTTGTCCTCAGATGGATCAGTCTCTCCCCTCAGACTCCATAGGCAGACATCTCCTCTGAGCCGTGTCAGTGCCTGGCACAGGGTGGAACCCAGTACGTGGTGGGCAAATGGTGAGTGAATGACCGCACAGGGGAAATAAGGTCAGTAATTCGTTGATTCCTTTACTCATTCACCATACCTTTATCCCAAATCTACCCTGTGACAGGCTCTTGGATATAGATATGAACGGGACACAGTCCCTGAGCTCAAAGAGGCCCACTGAACGGACATGAGCAATGGTAGATGTGTGTGCAGGGGCCAATGGGGCCCAGAAGAGAGCGAGTTCAAGTCAACTGGGAGGTGGGAGATGAGCAGGAAAGGCGTCAGACTGAGTGACACCCAGACAAGGTCTGGACAGGCAAGTTTACCAGGTAGACATGGAAAGAGCAAGCTTTCTGGACAGAGACACCCACGGGGGGAAAGACTCTGAGGTGCAAAACACTCTCGGAAATATCAGCTTTACCAACTGGCTGCTTTCAAAACAAGAATAACAATAGTAATAGCAAATATTTATGGGGTGCATCGTGCCAAGCACTGCTCTAAAGTTTTATGTGTATTAATTCAATTAATCTTCTCCAATAACCCTGTGACTCGGTCTGTTATTAGACCCGTTCTTCAGAAGAAAAAACCGGGGCACAGGGAGGTGAAGCGATTTGTCTCCAAGAACTCATAGCTACCTAGTAGCCAAGCTTATTGGCAGAGAGGAGATAACTGACCAGGCCACAGAGGGTCTTAACTTACTAGATAAAGGCATTGAACTCTACACTGAGGGCAGGGGAGAGTCACTGAAGGATCTGGGGCAAGGAATGTCCTGATCTGTTTTTCATTTTGACAGTTTCTTCTGGGACAGTGAGGAGAATGGACTCAAGCTTCCCAGTAGCTATGAGTCAAGAGAAGAGAAGTAATCCCTTACACATGTTCACTAAAGAACATACACACAAGAAAATTCATGCAGGCATTTTCACAATAGCAGAAACACAAACGCTTATCAACAGGAGAGTGAATGAATAAAGAATACTGGCTACACACTGTGGAATATTATACAGCAGTGAAAATGAATGAACCACAGAACATGCAACAATCTTGGTGTATCAGTCGCTGATCACTGTGTAACAAACCATTCCAAACTTAGTGGCTTAAACGGCCATTACTTATTTCATTCATAATTCAGCAGGTAGGCATTTGGGGCTGGACTCAGCTGCGCAGCTCTTCTGGTCCCAGCTGGGCTTCCTCATGAATCCGTGAGCAGTGGAGAGTCAGCTAGGATGATGGTGTCCATTGGGCCACATGTCTCTCATCACCCAGCAAGCTAGCTTGTTCACATGATGGAAGGTTCCAGGAGAATGAGGAAGAGTATACAGACTTTCAATGCCTAAGCTCAGAAATGGCACATTACCACTTTTGCCACATTATATTAGTCAAAGAAATAGACAGCTGGAGAGTTTTAAGAAGTGGGGTAAGAGACTCCACCTCCTGATGCCCCCAGTGCATCTAGTCACCTTGCAAAAGGGATGTGGGGCAGGAAGAGGGATGACTGTAGCCATATTTGCAAACAAACTAGTGTGCTTGGAAATATAACATTAAGTGAAAAAAAAAGTAAATTCCAAAAGATTACCTCCCAAAAGACACCTGTTCATAAAACTTAAAATTAGATGTTCGGAATACAGATGGATGAAAAAAAGATTTTGTTTAAAACGAATGCAACCGAGCAAAAAACTCTGAATGCAGGACAGTGTCCTCAGAGGGCAGAAGGCAAGGAGATGGGACAGGGGAATGATGCCTTTGGAATGCAGGTTATGGTCAAAGTCCTTGCTTTTGTTTTCATCATTAAAAATGACAATTTTTTAAGTGGGCCATATAGAAACCTTGATTACCATTAGTTAAATCGTGTGTCCTCGAGGTCCAGAGAGAGAGAGAGAAAGAGAGACTGAGAAAGAGGAAGGGGCCAACACATACCGCACCAGAGGTAAAATGGCCGAGACGTGGGCATCTCTTAGATGTGAACGAAGAGGGGAAAAGAGGATCAAGAATCGCTTCTGGAACACCAGCTCGAGTGGCTGAGTGACAGCACCAGCTCTGAGCTAGGGAACCCTGTGAGGGAAGGCCGTTTGGAGAGGACCAGGGGTTGCGTGTGGGGAATGTTGAGTTTGAATGCCTGTGGAGCTCCTGGAAATGAGGTCCCCTAGGCTGCTGGTTTTCCAAAACTTGGGAGAAGGGTCAGGGCTGGAGTAACAGGAGCTTTAGCAGATCTGAAATGGAGACCATCCCAGAAAGGCCTGCGTTACATCAAGATTGAAGGCCTCCCTTCAGCGGAGAGCCACCCCCAGCTGTCTGGCTTTGGTTGGGCCCTCGCCTCACCCAGCCCGTCCTGACAGCTCCTCGGGGCACGTCCACAGCCAGGTTTCCCTTCTTAGCAGTCAGGCCTCCACCCTGAAATCCCGGGCCAAGCGAGTAAGCTTGGAGTTGTGGCTGAGGGGGGCCCCAGCAGCAGTCTCCTCCCCCAGCAGGGCCAATGGGACCCCAGAGGGGGCTGGATGTTTGTGCAGATGACATGTTTATGGCCCAACCTCTCCTTACTCATGCTTTTGGCTTCCCCTCGCTGATTTTGGCTGGGTGGGTCCCAGTTCTGCTGCTGGATTTGGGAGCCTTGGGGCTGGGGCTGAACAGAACTTCCTTTAGTGGTTCCAACCAAGGACGGTTCCAGCCCCTTCCCCCAGTCCCCCTAGACCTCATATTTTCCCACACCCAACTTTATTACAGAATGCTAGCATCTCAGAGCTGGAAGGGGCCTCCGGCATCATTTCGTCCAACATCTCCTTTCTTAGATGAAGAAACTGAGGCCCACAGAGAGGAAGGGACTTGCCCAAGGTCACCCAAGCAGGTAGAGACAGAAGATGCTGACATCTCGATGCACAGCTCGGGGCTTTGAGACCATCCTGCAAACACCAGCTTCTTTGGTTGCTGTTTTGTTTGGGAAAGGACAGTCCAGCTTTCTTAAGCCTGCCACAGTAACTTTCTCTCCTCCCAGGGAGGCAACAGACAGTGACGGACTCTGCTTTTACAGTTTAATTCCATAGGAAATTGGAAATTGCCTGTCAGAGGTGTCCGGGTGGCCCGGCTGCCCCGCCCTGACCTGGCGGCCAAAGCTTCTCCCTGTTCCTGGCTTGGGGGCCCTTTTCAGAAGCTCTTCCGAGGGCTACTGTGGATTCTCTCCCTGCTCTTCCTCCCAGGGCAGGATGCTCACACAGAGCAGCCAGGCCTGGCTGGGGCCCTAAACCCTGACATTTAGCCGTGCTCTTTTCCAGCAGTCTCTGGCCCTGAGCTCCGGCCTGGCTTCCGTATCATCTCCTGCCCCGAGTTCCCAGGGAAATTGGAGGAAGGGGCTCCCTGCCCTCCTCCGGGAATCCTGGGTCACCAACATTCCCTGAGAGGCCGTGCACTGCTCTCCCAAAACTCGTCACCTTCCTGGGGTTTCTGACATTGCAGTGGGCTGCCCTTACCTGTTCCCTTATCTGGGTGTCCCCTGTACTTGGGATCCTGTGCTGGCACCTCCATCTTCCTCAAGAAGCAGCCTGGTGGCTTCAGGAGTTCAGTGTTGCTGTTGTGCCATCGTTACAAGAGAAAGTCTCTGACTTCTGGCTCCTGCATCGAACCCCGGCATCACTGCTTTTGAGCTCTGTGATCTTGAACAAATTGTTTCATTTCTCTGGGCCTCAGCTGTCTCATCTGTACAATGGGGATGGTAACAGTACCAAATGTATAGGGTTATTGTGAGGATTATATGGGGTAGTGCATGTCAAGTGTCCAATAAATGTTAGAACTGCTAATATCCTATTCTTGCATCCACCTCATCTGGCCCCTCAGGGCCAAGCCCAGAACTAGGCTATGAGAGTCGAAAAGCACTCGGGAGCTGACCCCTTAAACAACTGGTGGAAAGAATGCAACACAAGCAGTCTACACCTTCCGGGTCCCAGTCAATGCAATGAATCCTCACTGTGGCTTCCTATAGGTCGATACTACGCTTGAGCTAGAGACACAATGATGAGCAAGGTGGATATAGTCCCTGCCCTCCTGGCACTCCCATTCCAGAGGTGGGGCAGGCAAGTCAGGGAGCCCTCTCAGCACTGTTGAGGAGACGACGACGTGGTAGAAGTGAGCTCAGGAGACTGTGGGCCCAGAGGAGGCACTCCTAACCCAGCCTTAGGAAGCAGGGAGAGGAGGTGAGTCGGCAGCTGGGACCTGATGAGTGAGCGTGTGTGTGTGTGTGTGTGCGTGTGGAGGTGGAAGCCAGTGTCCCAGAAAAAAGGAGCCTCATGCACATACGCTTGAGGGAGGAGTAGGAGAACACACATGAGGCTGCAGGAGGGGAAAGAGGCCAGACCTCAAGGGCTTTATAGGTTTGTTCTGAAGACACTGGGGAGCCATTGAAGAGTAAAGAGCAGAAGAGTAGTAAAGGGAGACTCGCCTTTTAGATTGCCTAGTCAGTGTAGTGAATGGGCTGGAGGGGTGAGGCCTGGAGGCAGGGGAATATACAATGGGGCCATTGGAGTAACCAAGTGACAGAAGATGGCAGAATATGGGATAAAGTTCAGTATTTGGGATGACACTAAGGCCACTCTAAAACGGTCCACTGAGCCTTCCCAGTCTTACCTTCAACTAAAACTGAGTTCTAAGAATCCGAGGAGATCCATGGGCCTGGACATGTCATACTAAGCATAAAATGCAAGTGTGAGAAATTATTATCTCTGGGATAGTTAGTGATGGGTTTGCTAAACATACCCACGTAAGCCTCCTGCTGAATCTAAAAACAGCATCTTCTCTTTGAGAAAGGCCTGAGAATTTATCTCAGTTTGTCCCCAGAGAATCCTAATGGATACTTGCAACTGGGGACACAAAATTGAATTCCATGCCATCCATTCCAACTAGATGTCTTCACTGTTTTACCCCCGTGGGGCTTCTGGATGAAGCACACACATACACACACACACACACACACACACACACACAGTCCAGCCTAAAGGCTGTGGGTGGTGTGGAGGATATAGGTAGTCCCTAATTTTCACTTTGAAGATTAGAGGGGATATGGTACAAAGGAAATATTAGAATCTATTTCTACACTTAGAAGCCTCAAAATCATTTAAATGCCAACAATCATGCTTCTTTTCTTGTCTACTAGTTCTGGCTTCCTGAGGTCCAGCCTAGCTGTCCACAAGGAGCTACATTGGGGTGGGGTGAGGAGTATTGTTAGCATTTGGAGTTTAATTGTGGTACCCTTAAGAACTTTAGCAAAACAGTGGGGTGCCTAGGTGGCTTAGTCAGTTAATCGTCTGACTTCAGCTCAGGTCATGATCTCACAGTCTGTGAGTTTGAGCCCCACGTCAGGCTCTGTGCTGACAGCTCAGAGCCTGGAGCCTGCTTCGGATTCTGTGTTTCCCTCTCTCTCTGCCCCTCCCCTGCTCATGCTCTGTCTCTCTCTGTCTCAGAAATAAATAAAGACATTAAAAAAAATTTTTAATGCCCTCAGGGGATGAATTTAAGATCAATATAAAACAGATCAGTGCAGAGTTGCAAAGTTATCTAAATATGACTAGATGCCTCCCAGACCTACAAGATTTAACTCAGAGCTATTGAAAGATCTAAAGAAATAACAAACTCCATTTCCAGGCAATATGGCAGATTAAATGTACAGAAATGCTATCTCAGTACAAACACCTGAAACCTGCTGGATAAAATATTAAATTCTCTTTGTATACATGGACAAGTCATTAGACATTCACTTTAATTGTCAATCATAAGAAAGGGTTTTCACTCTGAGAAATAAAGAAAAGTACTCTTCTATGCTCTGTATATCTAATATCTGGAATACAATAAAAATTTATAAGACATTTAAAGAAGCAAGCACGAAATATTATTATAACCAAGAGGAAACACAACCAATAGAAACAGATCCAGAAGGGATAGTTATTGGAATTGGCAGATAAGGACTTCAGAACAACTATTATAAATATGTTTAAATTTTTAGAGGTACAAAAAGATAAAGAGATTGGGCATTTCTGCAGAAAACTGTAAACTCTGAAAAATAACAAAGTGTAAACTCTGAAACTAAAATATGTGAGATAAAAAATTAATTAGATGAACCCAACAGTGGATTAGTCAATACAGAGAAAAAGATCAGTGAACTTGAACACAAGTAAATTGAAGTTATCCAAAGTGAGGAACAGAAAGAAAAAGAATTGAATAAAAATAATCAAAACATCAGTAATAATGATGTTCAATACTGTAAAATATAAAACAGCCTAACATATGTGTAATTTAAGTCCCAGAAAGAGTGGAGAGACAAAATGATACTTAAGAAATATTTGAAGAATTAATGACCAGGATTTTTCCAAATTTGTTTAAAAAAAAATCAACCCACAGATCCAAGAAGCTCAATAAGTCTCAAGCAAGATTTAAGGAAGAAAAGAAAGAAAGAAAGAAAGAAAGAAAGAAAGAAAGAAAGAGAAAGAAAGAAACATGTCATTGTAAAATTCTTGAAAAACAAAGATGAAATCTTTAAAAAAAAAAGCCAGAGGAAAAGAAACATATTATATTGAAGAGAATAAGAATGAAATTGATTGTAATACACAATGCAAGTAATAAGAAAGTTGAACAATCTTCTAAGTACTGGGGTGAAAAAACTGTCAACCTAGAAATCTATATTTGGAGAAAATATCCTTCAAAACAGAAGGCAAAACAATGACATCTCAAGATAAACAAAAAGTGAGAGAATTTGTAGCTCCCAGATACACCTAAAATAAATTAATTGCTAAAAAAAAAAGTGGGGGCCTCTGGGCAGAAGAGAAATGATATTAGATGAAAAGTTGAATCTATGAGAAAGAATGGAAAGTGCCAGAAAAAATAAATGTGAAGGTAAAAACAAAAGTCTATTTTTTCTCTTTGCTTAATTTTTGAAAGACAGCTGAGAGTGTAAGTGAAAGAATGTGTGGTAAGGTTTATAATATATAACAAAAGTAAAATACAAAAAAAATAATAGTGTTGACAACAAGAGAGAGTTAATGGAAGTGTACTTTTGTAGAGTTTTAGCTTAAACATGAAGTTTTATATTATTAATTGAAGATATATTGTGATAAATTAAGGATGCATATTTCAATGTCTAGAGCAAACAAAAAAATAATAAAGTAAAAATGCAGAGCTAAAAGACCAACAGAGGGTATTTAGAAGAATAGTTAAAAGCCCTCGATTAATTTTTTAAATGCAAGAAAAGAAAATCAAAGGAACAAAAAACCAGATAAAAATAGAAAACAAATAGCAGTATGTTACTTTTAAGCCCAACCATATTAATAATTGTACCAAATGTAAATGGGCTAACAGCTCCATTTAAAAGACTTCTGCTTTTGGTCAAGATGTAACAGGAACTGTATTTACCTTCCCACTGAAACATCAATATGTTAAAACTGTTTTCAAGATGAAATGAACATCTGGAACAGGGGATGGTGATTCCTGAGAGATGGAAAATATATAGAATGACCATATAATTGTCTTATTTATGCCCTGAGGGTGTTGCCAGAGAAACTCGGACAAGCCCAAAAGATTCCTTGAGCTGAGGAGACAGAGCTAAGAACCCAAGCAAAGGTACCTAGAGTTTGATGGATAGAGTATTAGAGAGGAGACAGCTACATGGAGCAGGAACACTGGAGTTCTGCAGAGGGACCTCTCCATGTCTTCCACAGAGTACTGATAAACATATGTGTATGAGGAAAGTGCTTGAGGCCAGAGAAAGAACCACTTAAAGGGATTAGAGGGAACAGTACACAGAGCTCAAAAAGAATCAGGAATAGGGACTGTTCTCACCATAAAGACTGAAAAAACTCATAATTCAAGAACAGAGTACTCAGAAGGGTCTTACTTCAGTGGGAGAAGAGGATAATTAGCTTTAGAAGAAACACTGTTCATGTCCCATCTAAGAAATCATAAAAGAAAGACCTAAAAGGGTTAAAATGGTTCTAAGTAACTAAAGTTTATCCCAGAAAGAAAAGACCCTCAAGAATATAGGAGTGTAAAAATGTACAACCAAAAACATCAAATTCAAAATTTTTGGTCTTCAACAAAAAATTACCAGCCATCCAAAGAAGAGGACATAAAATACGTGATACATAATGGAGGGAAAACTCAATAAAAACTGACAAAGAACTGACACAAATTTCAGAATTGACAGACAAGGACATTAAATTAGCTAATATAGTTACATTCCAGTTGTTCAAAAAGTTAAGTAAAGGTATTAAAGATATAAAAAAAAATCATGATGAATTTATAGAGATGAAATCTACACTGTCTGAGATGAAAAAATAGTGAATGAGATTAAATGTATTTTAGGGGCATCTGGGTGGCTCAGTTGGTTGAGCATCTGACTTCGGCTCATGTCATGATCTTATAGTTTGTGGGTTCAAGCCCTGAGTCGGGCTCTGTGCTGATAGCTCAGAGCCTGGAACCTGTTTCAGGTTCTGTGTTTCCCTCTCTCTCTGCTCCTTCCCCACATGCACCCTCTTTCTCTCTCTCAAAAATAAATAAACATTTTAAAAAAATTAAAAAAAAAGTATTTTAGATATGGTGGAAGGAAATATTAGTGTATTTGAAGACAGTAATGGAAACTATTACCATGAGACATAGAGAGAAAAAAATAACTTAAAAAATGAAAAGAGTATGAGTGAGCTGTGGGACAATTTCAAGTGGTATAATATATATGTAGTTGGAGTCCCTGAAGGAATAACAGAGACAGAAAAAAATATTTGAAGACAGAATGGCCACAAACTTTCTAAATTTAGTGAAAACTATAAATCCAAAGACCTAAGAAGCTTAACAAATTTCTATCTCAATAAACCTGAAGAAAACTACACCAAGGCATATCATAATCAAACTTACTCAAAACTGGTGATAAGGAAAATACCTTAAGAGCAGCCAGAGGTCAGGGGGAAAGACACTTTACATGCAGAGGTTCAAAGATAAGGATGACATCAGATCTGTTTTTGAAGACAATACAAGCAAAGAGACAATAGAGCAACATCTTGAAATTTAAAAAGAAAAAAAACCCTAATAACCTAAAATTGTATACTTATCCAATATGTCTTTCCAAAAAAAAAGTCAAAATAAAGACTTTTTCAGACATACAGAAAGTGAAAGAGTTCATCACAACTCAACTACAGAATAATAAATGTCTTTAAAAGTCCTTCATTGAGTAGAGGGAAAATGATGCTAGAATTAAGCCTGGATCCACTTGAAGGAATGAAGGGCTCTAGAGAAGACACTCAATTGGTAAATATAAAAGATTTACTGAAGTGATAATTTAGTTTTAAAATAAACATGATAGTATAGAGTGGTTCAAATCTTACATATTAGTAAAATGTGTAAAAATAGCATAAAGACTGTGAGGGGAGAAATGGAAGCATACCACTCTAAGGTTCTTAAACTGTATGAAGTGGCTTAATATTATTTAACAGTAGGTTGTGACAGGTTAAAGATGATATTATAAACGCTAAAACAACCACTAAAGTTACCAGAGAGCTATGGTTAATAATCCAACAAAGAAGATGAAATAGAATCATAAAAAGTTTCAATCCAAAAAAAGGCAGAAAAAGAGGGAAGAGAAAACAACAGACGGGAAAAATGGAAAACAAATATCAAGATGATAGACTTAAACCTAATTATATAATCACATTAAATGTAAATGTTCTAAAAACCCCCATATAAAGGGCAGAGATTTTTAGGTTGTATTTAAAGAAGAAGAAGAAGAAGAAGAAGAAGAAGAAGAAGAAGAGGAAAAGACACAGTTACATCCTGCCTATAAGAAATATATTTTATATATAAAGATAAAAATAAATTGAAAGTAGAAGGATGAGAAAAGAGATGAGAAAAGAGTCATTCCCAATCAAAAGAAAGCTGGAATGGCTATATGAATATCAAACAAAGTAGATTTCAGGGCAAAGAGCATTACTGGGGAAAAAGAAGCTCATTTTAAGTTAAAAAAATTTTTTTTAATGTTTATTTATTTTTGACAGAGAGAGAGACAGAGACAGAGACAGAGGGTGAGCAGGGGAGGGGCAGAGAGAGGAAGACACAAAATCCAAAGCAGGCTCTAGGCTCTGAGCTATCAGCACAGAGCCTGATGCAGGACGCAAACCCACAAACCACAAGATCATGACCTGAGCCATCCAGGGGCCCCAAGAAACTCATTTTATTAGCTAAATTAGATAGAGTTCAATTCATCAAGACATAACAACTCCAAATGTTTATACACCTAATACAGAGCTTCAAAACACATGAAAAAAACTGATAGAATCGAGCTACAATGAGAAATAGACAAATCCATCCTTATAATAAAAGATTTCATTACTCTTCTCTCAAGAGTAGATAGAATAAGTAGACAGAAAATCAGTAAGGATATAGAAGACTTGAACAACACTATTAACCAACTTGACCTAATTGGCATTTATACAGCACTCCACCCAACAACAGCAGAATACACATTCTTTTCAAGTGCACAAGGAACATTTACCAAGAAAGACCATATTCTGGGCTATAAAACAAGCCTAATAAACTTAAAAGGATTCTAGTTATACAAGTACGTTCTCTGACCACAATGAAATCAAATTATAAATTAATAACAAAGATCTCTGGAAAATCCACAAATATTTGAAACTAAATAACACGTTTTTAAGTAATTGAGGGGTCAAAGAAAAAATCAAAAGGGGAATTAGAAAGTATTTTAAACGGAATGAAAGTAAAAAGGCAACATATCAAAATTTGTAAGCTATCACTAAATCAGTACTTATAAGGGAATATGTAGCACTAGTTGCCTCTATTAGAAAAAATTCTCAAATTAATGACCTCCGATTCTACCTTAAGAAACTAGAAAAAAAAAGAACAAATTAAACCCAAAGAAAGCTAAAGAAAAGAACTAATAAAAAATCACTATAGAAATTAATGAAATAGGGGTGCCTGAGTGGCTCAGTTGGTTGAGTGTCTGACTTCAGCTCACATCATGATCTCACAGTTTGTGAGTTCAAGCCCTGCATTGGGCTCCATGCTCCAAGCAGTGCAGGACCTGCTTGGGATTTTCTCTCTCTCCTCTCTCTCTCTGCCCCTCCCCTGCTTGTGCTCTCTCTCTCTCTCTCTCTCTCTCTCTCAATCTCTGACAAATAAACCTTAAGCAAACAAACAAAAAAGAAATCAATGAAATATAAAACAGAAAAACAATAGAAAAATCAATGAAACCAAAACCTGGCTCCCTGAAAATATCAATACATTTAAAAATTTCTACCTTAACTGATTGGGAAAGAGGAAGAGATTATACAAATAGCCAATTTCAGAAACAAAGAGAAGTGACATCACTGCAGATTATATCCCTAAAACTCATAAAGAAAATAATTTTTCAGTTAAAGATTATCCCAAAAACAAAACTCTAGACTCCAGATGGTTTCATTGGTATTACTGAACATTTAAGAAAGAAATAATATCTGTTATACACAAACACTTCCAGAAAATTGAAGAGAGGGAGTATTTTCCAATTTACTCTTCAAGGCCAGCAGTATCCTAATGCCAAAACTAGGCTAATAAACAACAATATAAAAAAACCTACAGACCAATATCTATCATGAATCTAGATGCAAAAATTCTAGGGGCACCTGGGAGGCTCAGTTGGTTAAGCATCTGACTTCAGCTCAGGTCATGTTCTCACAGTTCATGGGTTTGAGCCCCGCATCAGGTTCTGTGCTGACAGCTCAGAGCCTGGAGTCTGCTTAGGATTCTGTGTCTCCCTCTCTCTCTGCCCCTCCCCTACTCGTGCTCTGTCTCTCTGTCTCTCAAAATGAATAAACCTTAAAAAAATTTATAAAAAAAATTCTAAACAAGATTTTTGCCTATCAAATCCAACAATATGTAGAAAAAATAATGCATTATGATGAAATGGGATTTAATCCTAGGCATACAGGTTGACTTAATATCAAAAATTAATCAGTGTTACTCACCATAGTAAAAACTAAAAAGAAAAACCATTTGATCTTCTCAATAGATACAGAAAAAAGAATTTGACAGAAATCCAACATTTACTCCTGATTGAAAACAAAACAAAACAAACTCTCAGCAAACTAAGAATAGAAGGGAATCCCCCAATCTCATAAAGAATGTTTATTTAGGGGCGCCTGGGTGGCGCAGTCGGTTAAGCGTCCGACTTCAGCCAGGTCACGATCTCGCGGTCCGTGAGTTCGAGCCCCGCGTCAGGCTCTGGGCTGATGGCTCGGAGCCTGGAGCCTGTTTCCGATTCTGTGTCTCCCTCTCTCTCTGCCCCTCCCCCGTTCATGCTCTGTCTCTCTCTGTCCCAAAAATAAAAAAAAAACGGAAAAAAAAAATTTAAAAAAAAAAAAAAAAAAAGAATGTTTATTTAAAAACCTGCAGCTAACATCATACTTAATCCAGAAAAACTGAATCTTTTCTCCCTTAGATCAGGAACAAACCAAGGATGTTGGTTTTTAACACTTCCATTTAGCATTGTACATGAGACAATCTGTGCACTTTATTATGTTAATTATACCTCAATAAGATCGTCTTCATAGGCAGAGATTATTGATTAGATTTTAAAGTGATATTGAAATGTAAACCATAATCAACAATTCCCTGTAAATATGAACACTCAGGACAAAAAAAAAAAAAAAAATCAGACACAAGAAATAGAAGGACTTACCATCAAGAGAGTTCCAAAGAATGGTTTTCTGAGAAAATGATAATTATCTCAGAAGAAAATTTTGAAATGTGAGCAGGAATGTAAAATAAGGGAAAAGGTAAATGTGGGCTAAATCCACACATACATTTTTATGCAACAAACACAATATGTATCTAGTTTGGCGGAGAAACAAACTAGAACAACGATAATGATCAAAATAACATTTTAGGAGAACATAATTAGAATTACAGCATTTGAAGATTATTTTATTGTTTAGTAGGAAGGCAGAGATATTAATTAACTTTCTATCTTATTTAGTTCAATCTGCATGCTACAATTTCTGGAGCAACCAACTGGACATTTCAAATACATTTCTAGGGGTGCCTGGGTGGCTCAGTCGGTTAAGCGTCCGACTTCAGCTCAGGTCACGATCTCACGGTCTGTGAGTCCGTGAGTTCGAGCCCCGTGTCGGGCTCTGGGCTGATGGCTCAGAGCCTGGAGCCTGCTTCCGATTCTGTGTCTCCCTCTCTCTCTGCCCCTCTCCCGTTCATGCTCTGTCTCTCTCTGTCTCAAAAATAAATAAACGTTAAAAAAAATTTTTTTTAAAAATAAAATAAATTTCTAAACAACTCCTTGATCTAAGAAACAGTGATATATTTAAATTTTTAAGTGCTTAAAGCTAAATCATAATACAATTTCTATAACATTAAAAAGCTAAACATTTAAGAGCACAGCCCTCCCCCATTAAAATAAAGGATATAATAATAAGAAGAGAAATTAATGAAAAATAAAGCATATAATAAAAAGGATCGGTAAGGTCAAAAGTTTTCTCTTTGAAAAGGCTAATAGACAAATCACTAGCTACACTAATCCAAAGAAAAAATGAGGCAATAAATAATATTAAGAATGAAAAAGATACATAAACACAAATACAGATGATATTAAATAGATAATCCAAAGATATTGTTAAAAAAAAAACTTTGCCAATTGATTTGAAAACTTTAACAAAGGAACAAATTCCTCAGATAATATAACTATTAAAACTGACTCAAGAGTAAAATAGAAAATGAAGTAACCTAATGACCACCGAATAATCAAGTCAATAGTTTAAAATCTTCTTACCAAGAAAAGGCAGGGCTAAACATCTGTGACAAGTAAGAAAGTGTTATAGGTACAGGAATAGACCAAAAAAATAGACCAATATAAAAGAATAAGGAGCCCAGAATCAGACTTGTGCAAATAAGGGCACTGGGTTTATGCCAGAGTGGCACTGAAGATAGGTGATAAAAGATGGACATTGGTACTGGGACTATTATCTATCCATATGGCAAAAGAATGAAATTGGATTCCTATTTCATAACATCACAAAAATAAACTTCAGGTAGATTAAAGTCTTAACTGTAAAAACCAACATAGGGGAATACTATTATGACTTGGGAGAACGGAAGGATTCCTCAAATAAGATCCAAAAAGTAAAAATCATTAAAGATTAATAAAATCAAGTATGTTAAAATTAAGAACATCTGGGAGTAACGATGGCTCAGTCAGTTGAGTGTCTGACTCCTGATTTCAGCTCAGGTCATGATCTCACAGTTCATGTGTTTGAGCCCCTTCATCAGGCTCCTTGCACTGAAAGTGCAAGTTTAAATAAACTTAAAAAAATTAAGAATATCTGTTTGTAAAATGATACCGTAAGTAAGATGAAAAGGCAAATCACAAATTGAATGTATTTACAACACATCTAACTGACAAAAGAATATCCAGAATATATAAAGAACACCAATAAGTCAATAAGAAGACAAGTTGCACAATAGGAAATGGATAAAAATCATAACCTCTTCAGAGAAGAGGGAAAATCAATGGCCCATAGAATATGAAGATATGCTCAACCTCAATAATCTTAGAAATGCCAACTACAATCCTGATGAAATACCATGCTACACCCATCGGAGCCTTACACTGACCAATGTTGGTGAGAACATAGTCATGGAAATTCTCATAAACTGCTGGTGGGTTTTACTTTTCCCATATAAATTGTATAACCATAAGGCACTCAACAGCATTTGTAATTAATGACCCACAGTTTCTGTGCATGAATATGGATGCCTCTCAGAATCATAAAGAGCGTAAGAGAAGAAAGTCATGCAGTAGAATTCGATTTAGATGAAGTTTAAAATCAGGCAAAACTAAACAATGTATTTTTAAAGAATATATACATATGTGGTAAAATGGCAAAGAAGAGAAATAATAAATGATAGGCACAAAATTAAGGATAATAGTTTCTTGGAGTTTGGGGGTGAGGGTTGACAGGGATGCAGGAGAAATCACAGGAGAAATCTGTTTCTTAAGCTGAGTGGACAGTAGCTGGATATTGATCTTCTTTGTATCAGATATATGTTATCTGTAATCTTCTTTGTGTGTGATACATTTGATAATGTATTTTTATTTTTATTCTTTTTAAAGCTTATTATTTATTTGGAGAGAGAGAAAGAGCATGTGAGCAGTGGAGGGGCAGAGAGAGAAAGCGAGAATCTCAAGTAGGCTCCACTCAGGGCAGATAGTACATTTTTAAATAAAATAATTTAAATATAATAATTTAAAAGAGCCTAGGTTAATATTAATATATAAAGAGTTCTTATAATAAAGTAGTATGGGTTTGAGATGCCTGGGTGGCTCAGTTGGTTAAGTGACTGACTTTGGCTCAGGTCACGATCTCGTGGTTCATGAGTTCGAGCCCTGCATCGGGCTCTGTGCTGACAGCTCAGAGCCTGGAGCATGCTTGGGATTCTGTGTCTCCCTCTCTCTGCCCTTTCCCTGATCTTGCTCTGTCTCTCTTTCTCTCTCAAAAAGAAATAAACATTTTTTAAAAAAAAATTTTAAGTAGTGAAGGGAAGGTCAGCAATCTAACAGAAAGATGGGCAAAGGATCTGAATGATTCACCTTAAACACTGAATGACTGAACATACAAAAAGGTGCTCAACTTTACTTATAATAAAAGGAGTGCAAATTAAATCATAAGATACAAGTTTTCTCCTATCTGATTCTCTCTCTTTCTCTTACTTTCTGAAATATATGTAGGAAGGAGGCACTTTTATACAAGGTTGATGAGAGTATAGACTGGTACATGCCTTACAAGGACAATTTGGTAAAACCTATCAAAATTTAAAACACGTTTTAGGAATTTATTCTATAGATATAATTACTCCTATGTGCACAGGAGCAAGGTATTTAATCCCTCTGTACCCTGGTTTCCTTATCCATAAAATGATAATAAAAGCACCTGCCATCTAGATTTACTTTTAAGATTAAATAGGTTAATACAGGAAAGTGTATAAAATGGTGCCCAGTACTTGCTAAGAGCCCAACAAATGTTAATCGCTATCATTATTATTATCATTATAAGAGTCTTTTCTGCATTATTTGTAGACATCAGGAGTGGAAACACCATAAATGGTCATCAATTACAATCTGATTAAGTTATAGTGCATTCCTACAACGAACATTATGTAGCCATCTGGTAAACTGAGGACCGGATGTCAGAGAGGATATAGCCTTCTGTGCTGTTTGAACTTCTCCCCATGTATGCTGGATGTATGCATGAAGGAGAAGAGGAGGAGAGAAGGGGGGAGATGCAGCGGGAAAAGAGGGGGAGGAGGAGTGGGGAGGGGAAGCCGTGAGCATCCGGCCTGAGCCCTCTGAGCGACAGTGTTGGTCTCACTGCACCTTCATGTTTGGTGCGTCAGACTCCGGGGCTCCATCGACCTAAGTCCATCCCGAGGCAGGGATCTGTCTGGTCTTATTGTGGAGGCAAACTCGGGATTCTGCAAAGGAACATGACACATCCCAGACAGTGAGGTGGCCCTGGACGGTGGCAATGAGATGAGTGTTCCCTGGAGGGGCAAGAAGGGTGGTCACATGTGGGCCCTCCATTTCCACCCCCAGACCGCAGGACTCTCCTCCCAGGTCTCCCGCACCCATGGCTTTGCCAACCTCACCCTTGGGAGCTGTTTGGCACCAGGTCCCTGGAAGAGTGGCCCACCCCCTGCTTCCCCCTTCCTGGGCTTCACCACCTCACCCGACTCCCAGCCTCTCATCCTGTAGACTCACAGACTCTCTTTCTAGAATGATCACAGAGACCAGTCTTCCAGCCACTGTTGCCCAGGCCAGATGCTCACAGCAGCTGGACCAACACACCCAAGTAGGTGATTCAGAGGACAGCATGGGCTCAGAAACACGGGTGAGAGAGAGGAACGCCTCCCTCGTCTCCCCCTCCCCTTCCTCCCTTGTCTAGACCAACCTTCCAGCAAAACAATGGCATCCACCATTTATGGAGTGCTTACTAAGTGTCAAACCTGCTCTAAGCCATTCCGTATCCTAACAGTGTTGGTCCTCACACCTTTGGGGGACATCTGAGATGCAGAAGGGTCAAAGTACTGCCTTGGGTCACACAGCTAGAAAGCAGTGGATTCCAGATTTGAAGGCAGATCACGGATCTCTGTCTCTCCAGAGTTCATGCTCTTAAATCCTAGGATGAAGTGCTTCCCACGGACTCCTCCCGAGGGGCTGCTGGCAGGGAAACGTCCGTGGCTGTCACCGTTTGTGAGGAGTGAGGTTGGAAGATGATGGAATTTTAGTGCTGGCTTCGCTTGTCTGAAATATCTTTTCTGGGGGAAAAAAACCTCACTCTGTCCTATGGTGTGCCTTTGGCTTCCCTCTCCCTCGCCAGTGCTAAAGTACAGCATATTCTCCCCAGAGTGGCCTGGGATGGGTGGAACTCACATGGAAGCAACACCCTGCCATTGTAGAGCCAAGCCTCGTTGCCGATACCTCCCCACCCACTCCTGCAACATCTTTCAGAGCGGAGTTTGGGACTGGAATTCTCCATCTCTAATTGCGATTTCTCCTGGTTGAAGTATGAAGGGGACTTGGCTACATTAAAATTATATATTTTCCTCAGTATAAAGAACTTGCCCGCCTCCTCCCCACAACTAACTTTCAATGAAGAAAACAGCCTTTGGTATTTGGACACAGCGTCACCCATTTCTCCCCAGTCTGATAAAGGGGCCCATTACTTGATGAAATGACAGAAAAAAGGAACCAAGAGGGGCGCCTGGGTGGCTCAGTCGGTTAAGCGTCCGACTTCGGCTCAGGTCATGATCTCACGGTCCGCGAGTTCAAACCCCGCGTCGGGCTTTGTGCTGACAGCTCAGAGCCTGGAGCCTGCTTCGGATTCTGTGTCTCCCTCTCTCTCTGCCCCTCCCCCACTTGTGCTCTGTGTCTCTCTATCAAAAATAAATAAAATGTAAAAAAAAAAAAATTAAAAAAAGAAAAAGAAAAAAGGAACCAAGAAAGGGCTGTGTGGTCAAAGGCAGGTACGTCTGTATGCACGGACGTCTCTGGACGTCCTCTGTTGACTGCATCGCCTTCTCTGGTCGTTGGATGTGGAAAGTTCTCTTGGGGGTGACTGATTTGCTTCAAGACCTTGGGTGGGACCTCAGGAAGCTCTGGGGCCTCTTTTCCCACAGAGAGGGAAGGATTAGCAGGTGAGGAGATGGGAGACTTCAAATCTTATTATTTTTTTGAGCAAACATGATCAAGAAGTTAGTAAAAAAAAGACTCTTCTGAAAGCTGAGGTAGTCAGGAGCTGCCTGGGTGAAGGTGACAAGGAGGGAGAAATAGGGGATTCGGCCCGAGACTGAGTGAAAAGAATGAGGAGGTAAAAGATGGTGAGGGGGGTCCAGCTCTGGCTCCACAGAAGCAGCCTTCAGGGCTTAGACGCCTTCCCTGTTGGAGTTGGTGGGAGCCCGAGGAATGACCTCAGGGCTATGTCGTGGCCTCACCCACCCTCCCCACGGCCACATCCACTTCTGGGCAGATGTCACAGCTCATCTAATGCCTCCTCTGCACTGACACACACCCTCACTTGTCAGCCTGCAGAGAGGTAAGGAGCTCAGTGCTGGTGTCTGATTTAGGTCCTCGGTTAGTGCGTGATTTAGGTCCTCGGTTTCCTCATCTCTTAAACAGAAGCAACGATACTCCCTGAGACCCATGGTTTGGGGCTGAGCTGTGTTCCTGGCTGGAGTAAACACACAATAAACAGCATCTTCTGCTGTTGTTATTAGCATTCCTATTCCTTTCCCTCCCCTTTCAGCCCCACGCTGTCCGGAAGCAATTCAGAAAGGAAAATTATCGAGTTTCTGCCCGTGTGATGACGTCTTCACAAAGATCAGGAAAACATGGATAGGAAAGCAACTTTTAGCTTCCATCCCCAAAGCAGCAACCCGCTGCAGACATAAGAGCTGGAGACACTTTGAATCTGGGAGATGCTTCTGTTTTCCTGTTCTTTCCATAATCTCCATCTAGCCATCGTTTCCTTTCTCTTTGGTTCTTTACTTTTTTTTTTTTTTATCAGCTCTATTCTGCACTCTGAAAAGTATATGAAGTATGATGTACTCTGCTGAGGTAGGCAAACACCAGCATTTCCATGGTTTTACTCAAAAGGACTTACTTTCTTTGTAAAGTCAAAGCTGGTGTTCCTCAGCAGCAATGGGGTGCCCGAGAGGGAAGCCCCTGCTCCCGGGTGTGACTCAGGGATCCAGAATGATGGCAACTCTCCCGTCTTCATCACCAGGCTCCCTCACTCACCTTGGGAATCAACACGCAGGCAGCAGATGAAAGGAGAGGGTGGTTGGAGAGGCCAGGACCGGAAGTGGCACAAAGTACTTCCACCCATGTTCCATCGGCCAGAGCTCAGTTTCACGGCCAAGTTCACTGCAAGGGAGGCTGGGAAATGTGGCATGCGTGTGGGTCCAGGACAAAGAGGAGACAGTGGCCAGCCTTGGCATCTGTGCGGTTGAAAGCACACGTCCACGGAGTCACCTGCCAGGCCAAAAAGCAAGAAACCTTAGTGTCCCTTTCATATCACATGCCCTCCCTTCCCTCTGCAGTGACCACTCTCCTGACTCTCCTGATAATCACTTCTCTGTTTTTTCTTGTGGTTTTCCACATATGTACTAATTCCTGGGTCTTTCATTACAAAAAAAAAATTAAGCTGGGGCATCTCAGTGGCTCGGTCAGTTAAGCGTCTGACTTTGGTTCCGGTCATGATCCCATAGTTTGTGAGTTCAAGCCCCATGTCTGGCTCTGGGCTGACAGCTCAGAGCCTGGAGCCTGCTTCAGATTCTGTGTCTCCCTCTCTCTGTGGCCCCTCCCCTGCTCGTACTCTGTCTCCCTCTCTCTCTCTCTCTCTTTCTCTCTCTCTCTCAGAAATGAATGAACATTAAAAAAAAAGCTACTTTGTTTTTTGAAGTTTATCTTTGAAAAACACTTTCCATGGTGACTTAAAAGTCTCTCTATCTGGATGCAAACTATGCATAATGGTAGTAGTCAGTATCATTTAAAGAGCACTGACTAATTCAGGCACAGTGCTAACCGTTCTGCATGGAATTTCTCATTTAATCCTGGTTACTCTGGGAGGGAGGTACGGGTATTACCCCTGGTCTCCAAATGAAAAACCTGAGCTTTGGAGGGTCACACGGCTAATAATGGCAGGGCTGGGATTTGATCCCAGAGAACAGCCTAAGCTTTTAATCTGCATAACACACTGCCATGGATATTGTGGGCATCTTGTTCTTACTACCCAATATCCGTTCTCCCTTTCCTAACACATTTCTCTCAAAGAACTATCCTGTTGCCTACACTCGGTTTACAGGGTTATGTGGGGTTCCATCTCCAGTCCCAAAATGGGCATGTGATATGGGCCTAGCCAATTCTAATATTGCATTTCCCTGGCCATGGTGATGAGTTCGGGGATGAGTATGTGACCCAGCCAGAATCAAGACCATTGCAACTAGATGTGGTGTATTTTGTCAGAGCCACGAAATGAAGAAAAAGAAACTGGGGCCTGATTACCTTTCTTGATGCCCTGGATCAAGCCATGCCTGAAGTCCTAACTGCTTTTGCATATATGAACTAATAAATTCCTTTTCCCGTTAAGCCAATTTGAGTTGGGCTTCTGCCCTTTAAGTAAAAGTATCCCCAACCTTTACACTGAGTAAATGATGTTCACAAATGCTGCAGGAAATGCATTGCATTGAGGATAAAGTGCTGTCAAAAGGCCTTCACAGTTAGTATTGATCATTTGAAGACTTAGACAGTTCCTCTGCCAGGGATTAGACAATTCCTCTCCTCTCCTCTCCTCTCCTCTCCTCTCCTCTCCTCTCCTAAGGAGAGAACAGAAAAAAAGAATCCTGCCCAGCTATAGGATAAGACCTCCCATTCTACCTCCACCTCCTGCAGAAGAGGTAAGGTAGAAAGGCTTCTCTCTGTGAATGGGAGCCAGTGAGCTATCTGATCCCAGGACACTTGAGGATCTCAGTTTAAAGTCATAACAAAGCCAAAATTATTCTACACGGAGATTTTTAAAAAATCAAATATAAATCTAGAAGAACTCCAATTATGAAAAGAGTAACTTTCATTCATCACTGAAAATTATGTTGGTGATCTTTATCAGCTACAAGTCAGAAAACAAGACTCTTTCCCTTCTTCCTTTGGGATTATACCACTCCTTTTCTCTCCTGGAGCTAGGAAAGAAAACGTCCTCCTTGCCAGTTCCTGGTTACCCATGTAGTAGCTTCTGCCTACTGGCTCCAGCCCACCCTCATGTTTTGAGTATAATATGAGGCAAGCAAGGTGGCCAGGGTGAAACTTTAAGGAGGCCCTTACTCTCAGAGTCCGACAAGGGCAGGACCATTCCAAGTTGGCTGACTTTTATTTGGGACTGATAAGTCCCTGGAGATCTTGGGCACTTCAAGGGGAGGGAGGTGCCCCAGAGGCAGATTGTGGGTTTCCTGCCCATTTATCATTTGAGGACTCCAGTTGCTTTTAATCCGAGTTGAAAAGTAAAGGACAAACCTCAAGTATGTGAACTCAATCATAATGACTACTCCAGGGACATTCGAATTGTGCTGTATGTTCCACGATACAAGCTCTAGGTATGTAGATGGGGTTGGGAAGAAGCCAGGAGAGAGGGCAGTGACTTAATGGTGTTGTATGACTTTTGCAAAGAAATGGTCTACATCTTCCCGATAAGGTGCGCTTTCCTGACAGCGACTAACTTGCCGAGTTCACTTGAAAATTTCCTGTGATGGTTTTGTAAAGCTGATTTTTCTTCTTTTTTGACCCTGCTTCTTCATTCAACAAACATTCACTGGATGCCTTCTATGATCCCAGCAGGCAATGAGCATACAGAGAAAAATAAGATGTTCTTTACTCTCAGAAAGGTCTTCAAAACAGACCTGTATGAGCCAGGTCTGTAACAGGTATATGTACAGGGATGGGTGAAGGCAAAGAACTGACTTTAAGGAAGTTCATCATGGCGCTAATTTTGGTAATAAGACCCTTGAAATAATCTCAATGTCTAGCAGTCAGGACATGGTTGGGAATAACGTAAGTGTAAGGGGATAATATCAGTTAGTGTAATTGTATGGAAAACTATACAATTACAAGTTCTGTTTGTAACTAAAGGAAAATCTCCACTATCCCCCCAAATACACACACACACACACACACACACACACACACTTACTTCTTTTGTTTCTTACCGATCACATGCAGTAGTCTTAGACCGGCACCCCAGGGGTCGGTGCTGGCAGACATGTTACGTTATGCCTACATAGTGTTTAAATTTGGGTTTGTCTACGTTTTTTAATGAAAGCATTCAAAAATTTCAGAAGATAAAATGGTTTTCTGGCTCCTTTTGAAGCATGAGAAGATGCGAGCCCCATTTCACACAGCAGTGCTTGCTGGAGCCGCGTGGTTGGCTCCCTCGGTAACGGGCTGACCAGCCTGCCATTGTCCCCACTCACCTGCGTCTCGCGGCACAGAGGCTGGGGGTTACCGCTTATCATCCAACAACTGGCCTACTGTATCAGTGATGTCGTCTTTCTGACCACTGCACGCATTTGAAATTTGACCTCTTTGGAAAAGACAGAATTGTCTCTGAGGATGAATATCTGGTAGAGGTGTATTGTGTGTGTGTGTGTGTGTGTGTGTGTGTGTGTGTGTGTGTTAAAGAGAGAGAGAGACAGGGATGCCTGTGTGGCTCAGTCGGTTGAGCATCCAACTTTGACTCAGGCCATGATCTCACAGTTCGTGAGTTTGAGCCCCTCGTTGGGCTCTGTGCTCACAGCTCGGAGCCTGGAGCCTGCTTCGAAATCTGTGTGTCTGTCTGTCTGTCTGTCTCACTCTGCTCTCCCCCACTCACATTCTGTCTCTCTCTCAAAAATAAACATTAAAAAAATTTTTTTTTAGAGAGAGAGAGACTGCCTGGGCAGATTAGGCCTGCAGGAGTGCCTCGCTGCCTAGAATAGGGATGGGCCCTGGCACAAGACCAACACCTATGGGTCAGGAAAGCAATTTTCCAAAATCCAGGTGACATTTTGAATGGACAGGAGCAAAGAAGGAAGCCCTTTTAGAAAGATCAGCACCCTCTGGGGTGCCTGGGTGGATCAGTCGGTGAAGCATCCGGCTCTCGATTTCGGCTCAGGTCATGATCTCACGGTTCGTGAGTTCGAGCCCTGCAGCGGGCTCTGTGCCGACAGCTCAGAGCCTGGAGCCTACTTCCGGCAACTAGGCAAGCCTAGCCAGACTCGTCTGCAAGGCAAAGGACACACATCTTGTTCCCACTTAGGCAGACAAACTAGGAGGGCAAAGAGGGCCAGCTGGAGCGGTGCTACCTGAATTGTTCTGAGGCTCCAGACATAGCAATGACAATGATGATGGGGTGACCCAAGTTCCACCGTGTCGTCCCTGGATCTGAAACTCAGGGGAAGCTAGAGCTGTTGGGGCAGGGCGTGGGCACGCTCCTGGAGCCATGTGTGTGAGTGTGTGTGTGTGTGTGTGTGTGCAGGTGTGCACCTGTATACCTCACTCAGTGTTGCCCAGGACGGCACCACACTCCAAGCACTGCGCTTTTGGAAATGAAGAGTCTGTCTTTCAACAAATGCTTATTGACTTGAGTCCCCACTATGTGCCACTCTTGAGGCACTAGGAATACAGCAGTGAGGCAGCAGTCAAGCGCCACACGGACCCTCATTCTAGTGGGGAGAGACAATAAACAAGTAAACCATTGAGTAAATGAGGAAGGATATCAGGTGGTGAGAAAATCAAGCCAGGTGATATGGTACCTAGTGGAAAGAGTGGGAGCTAGTGAAGACTAAAGGGTCAGGACAGGCTGATCCTGACAATAATAGGCTAAGCTCCAAGCAGAGATACGTGCTACCACGGAGGAACCTAGGGTGTCTGGGGACCAGCAGGGGACCCAAGTGGTGAAGCAGTATGTGAGGCATAGAGTCCAGGAGATGAGATTAGAGGGGGAGGTAGGAGCCAGGCCGGGGAAGCCTTGCAGGCCCTCGTGAAAAGTTCCAACTTCATTCTCAGGGCTATGGGAAGCCATTGAAGGTTGCAAACAGGGAAGTTCCATGATCACAGTTACTTTTCTTAAGCTCCTCCTGGCTGTTCCATGGCACGTGGGTCACAGAGGGCACGAGTAGAAACAGGAAGGACCAGGGTGGGGACCAGCATCAGAGGTCCAGGCAGCAAAGATGGTGGGCAGAGGCCAGTCTCATTTCTTAGCTCAGCCCCAGGCTCTGTGGGTCACCCCTCTTTGCACCTCTTGTGATGAATGGCACAGCACTGGGAGCATACTCAGTAATCCTGGGACTCAGAATGCTGAGCTTTGGAGTCAGACACTGGCCAGCGGCCCTCTGGCCTTGGGTGAATCATTCACCTTCTCTGAGCCTCTGCTTTCTCAACTGTGACATGAAGGTTACAAGCTTTCCTTAGAGCATGGCTGCAGCCACAGTACCCTATATGGGGCCATGTCCCTGTTCTCCCTGCCTAGTCTGGGGCCCCACCTGGGGAGCTACATAGAAAACCTGGGTCTGTGTCCCTGGGAGGGTCTAAGGAGGGGCTAGACTACTGAGCCCAACTCTAGGGTCCACTGGATCATCCAGGATGAAATCCATTGTCCCTTTTGGTCACCTTGGCCTTACCAGATCCCTCTGTCTCAATGGGGAAAGGGAAAGAAACAGGCCGGGCCAGGGCGGGAGCCAGCCCCTCTCTGAGAGACAGGGAAGGGGCCGGGTGGGGGAAGGTGGAGAATGTGACTCACTTGGTCAGCCACAGAGGATCCCAGGAGGAGATGTTCAGGAAGTGGACCCACCCTCCTGTTGTTTCAGTGAGGACATCTAGCCCAATCCTGCTCACATCCCAAACTCCCATACAGCGGGGAGGAGGAGGAGTTGAGCAAAGGGAATGGGGTCAATGGAAGGTTAAATGAGAACATACAGGGTCTTAGGGGGGTTAGGTTAGGCAATTCATCAGGTGTTGATGGACCTGTGAAGAGTCAGCCATCAGGGATCAGTGAGGGGGTCCTTGGGGTAAGTGGGGAGTAAACAATCAGTGGAAGCCTTGGGGTGGTTGGAGAGGTCACTCAGAGGGCTGGGGTGATCAGCAGAGAAGCAGATGTCCCTCAGCACTCATGATGTCCTTGCACGTTGACCCAAAGGACACCCCCTGGAAGGCTTCCTATAAAGCCAGAGTACTGGGGAGTTAATACCTGTGGCAGGACCCCTCATCCAGTGGCTCCTGCCCCTCTGGTGGGCTGCGGCAGGTGTTCTACAGCATCTGGCAAGCTGGACCCTCAGTTTCCTGCATTGGTAACTGCACCCAATATTGACCTCCTGCCCTTGCCTGTCTCATGATCCCAATCTACTTGCTAGTACTTTCTGGAACCACCTTCCAAATAAACTACTTAGACTCATACCCCCATTTCAAAGCCTATAGTGAGGGAGCCGAACAAAGAAAAGAGAGCATACAGAGGGGGTAGTTCTATGAAGTTGCAGGAGATCAGTGAGGGAGAGTGACCAAGGTAGGAGGGAATAAACAGTGGGAGGTGGGGGTCAGCCTTTGTGCTGGGGCTGATGCCATGACATGACTCTGGTGCTGCGGTGGGGCTGTATGGGCCAAGCCTTGCTCTTATCCCTCTCTTTACTCCTCTGTAGGATGGAGCTCATCACCTGGGGGTGAGTGAGGATGAGGCCTGTGCTCAGGCCGTGCAGAGAGATCTCTTCCAGGACTAGAGTCATAGGGAGACCCCCAGGCCCAAGCCCCTTGCACCTCCCAACTTACAAGGCCCGGTTGGAGGAGTCTCGGAATTCCCCCTTAGTTTTCCAGACACTTTGGGTCAGGATGAGGGCCCCAAGTACCAACGCCTTTGAACTGGGTTTAGTAGGTCCTCAGCAGAGGGTTCAGGAGAGCAGTAACTTTGCTGAGGGAGGCTGGACACTGCACTCAGGCAGAGAATGTCCAAGAAAATCCATTCCTTCCACGTGAAGGTACCAAGACTTCCTTTCTGCATGTCTCCCTTCTCAAATTCACTGATTCAGCAGATACTGATTGAGCACCTTTGGAGCACCCTAGATGTCAGGAGGGTTGTGCAGAGGACAAGGTAGGCATGACCCTCACCTTCACTGGCCTTTCAGTTACAGAAATAAACTAGACTAGAAACAAGACAATAGGCGAGATACTTTTTAAGGTACAAACTTGCAACACGTAGTAAATACGCCCTAGAAATCTGACGGACAGTAGAGAGAATACAGAGAACAGTATTGCATTACAGCTGTCAAACTTGCAAAGAGACTAGATCCTAATTATCCCAACCACGAAAAAGAAATAATAATTATGTAATGTGAGAGAGGTGCAAATTATCACTACAGTGGCAAACATATCACAACATAGAAATGCATCAAATCGATATGTTGTACACCATAAATGTGCACAATGTTATATGTCAAATATATTTCAGTTAAAGGGAAAAAAGACAAACTAATGAATTGCAAATTGAGAAAATTACTACGAGGGAACCAGATAACCGTTAGGAGTTAAAAGGGAAGCTCACTTTGAGTTTCTCTATGTCCCTGTGATACCGGAGCTGAGACTCAAAGGAGAAGGAACCAGCTGCAGGAACACAGTCTGCCCAGAGAAGGCCCCTGTGCCCAGGGGTAATGGATTCAGGGGACGCACACTGAGCTGTCCCTGAGCCAGGCACGACTGCATGGAGAGACTCCTTTAATCCTCATCACTCGAGGGGCACCTGGGTGGCTCAGTGGGTTAAGCGTCCAACTTCAGCTCAGGTCATGACCTCACAGTCTATGAGTTCGAGCCCCGCGTCAAGCTCTGTGCTGACAGCTCAGAGCCTGGAGCCTGCTTCGGATTCTGTGTCTCCCTCTCTCTCTGCCCCTCCCCCGTTCATGCTCTGTCTCTCTCTGTCTCAAAAAGAAATAAAAACATTTTAAAAATTTAAAAAAAAATCCTCATCCCTCTGGGAGGAACATGTTAGAATTCTCTTTCACAGATGAGGAAACGGAGGCTCAGAGAGGACATGTTGCCCAAGGCCAACACAGCCAGTGAGTGGGGATGCAGGTTTCCTATCCTGGTACACCTGGGTCCTGCCTTGAGGTCTTTGCCCGTGCCATTCTCTGAACAACATTCTACACCCTTCCTTCTCAGGTCCTGGCTAAATGCCACTCTCCCACCTCAGAAATCACCTCTTCCAGGAAGCCTTCCCTAACTGGCCACACCCGGGTTAAGGTCCTTTTCTGCATTTCCACAGGCCGCTTGAAGACCAGCAACCGCATAGTGTTAAAATCATCTCTAGTTCTGGGAATGTCTTTTCTTCATGCCATTCTTGTGGTTCCAGCAGAATCCGCCAGGCTAGTAAATTGCCCCTCCCCTGGCCACTATTGATTGGTCGAGGGGCAAACACCTGATACAAGCTAAGCCAATTAGAACCCTTCCCTGGGACCTTGAAATTGGAAGCGAGAAAGAGGAGTCCTCCCTGTGCAGGTGTCGGAGCTGAAAGCCTATGAAGCACTTCCTGGGTTTCCCACCCCAGGCTCAGGCTATGACTCCAGCCCATCCCTGGCGTGAATTCAGCCCTTGAAAGCCAGACTGCCCACAGTAGCCCTCTCATTTCTGTTACTCATAACTGAAAGACTCCAAATACAAGGTGCTTAGTAAACATTTATTAAATGAACGAGTTTCAATGAGTCCTTCCTTGGTGGTATGTTGATTTGGAAAAAAAAATAACAATAAAGCTGTTTTTGTCCGAGACTGAAAAACCCAGCTGGCAGGCTCCCTGGGTCCAGCAAGGAGGAAGATGACAGGCCAAGCCCCAGCAAGAGGCCCCATTACATGGGCTGGGGCTGGGGGAGGGGGGGAGGGTGGGGAACAAGCACATCTTCCTAGGCTGTCCTCCCTCTCCGGGGAGTCACCCTCAGACAGAAGGTCACAGGTCTGAAATGGGTCCCTCCCAGTGACCTGGCCAGGCCTTGGGTGTGAGCTGGAGGAAGAGGCATGAGTTTGTCTGGGAGCCAGAGGTCACCAGTCAGAGCGGATGCTTTGAATTTAGACCCGGGTTTATGAGCCGCAGCGGCCGCCAGCAGAGGACAGGGCCCAGCCCTTCCCAGGCCAGGGGCCGCGAGGAGGAAGGCACTTTTAATGGAGTGCCTGTTTCTCCCAAATATTACGCTAGGCAAGGAGTTTGGACTAAAATGAAAGCAGAGGGTCTAATTTTAGACAGTACCTATGAATGAAACTTGACCCAAGCTGGGGAGAAAATACCTTCCACGAGCCCGTGCCAGGACCAGTGTGTGTGATTTTCTGCTAAATTAGGCAGCTCCTGCAAACAGGTTACTGAGGGGACTCGGGCTTTTTTCCCCTCTTCTCTCCACAAAGTTAGTCAGACTCTTTATTTCTAAATATACATCCCCTCCTCCCCTTTGCCCCCTTCTTTTACGAAAGCTCCTGGTCACTGCGTCCCTGGATGTTCTGGCTACTTAACTGTTCGTTCTTCCTCTTTCTTCTGCCCTGCCCTTCGCTGTGTTACCCTACCTAGGACTGAGGACTCCAGACATTAGGTCAAGCAACATGGGACTCCAGAGCCCTGGGGGCCACACTACCAGAGCCCACAGTCAGCTTGGCTGGGGTCCGATGGAAGCCAGACCCAGACCGCGGACTCCACAAAGGCAAGGTTCACATCTGTCTGTGTCCCGCTGCCTCCTAAGGGCCTGGCACTTGGCCTGCCGAGGATCTAGCTTCAGGCAACACTACAGGAAGGATACCTGCCTTCTTGACTGCTGTATGTGAGCTCGGTTGAATAGAGCACGAGCCATCCTTTCTTTGCTTTTTTTTTTTTTCCTTTCAAATGATTTGACAGTGTTGCCCAAGAGCAAAAGAAGAGTTTGAACCACGACCACCACAGATATGACAGTGGCAGATAGAGAAACGGCCACCCCCAGATGCTAACAGGCTAGGGGTCCTATTCCGGCCGTGTCTCTTCTGGCCTGCTGTCTTCAGTAGACCATCTGTAAAAGGGGGACTGCAATCCTGACTTTTCCAAGTGGCCTGACCGGTGACTCTCCCCAGGACATTCCTCCACCTCTCTTCCCCGCTCCAGCTCCAACCAGGGGCCAGGCCAGACTTGGGGGCGAAGGCAGAATCACGTCAGCCAAGCAGGACAGAGTCTGGAACGCAGCTCAGTTCCCAGTCTGGGGCGCGGCCCTGGCCCAGCTAAGGATCCGGTTCATCTGTAGCCGGGCTCTGTGGCTTTGGAGTGAAGGTCCATAGAGCATCCAAAGCATCCCTGAAAACTAAGCAAGCCTGGGGTGGGGACGGTGTCTCAGTGGTGACACCGGTCATGGAGATGGGCTGGGGCAATGTGGGCGCCCTCCCCAGCAAGCCCTGACCATTTGCTTGTCGTATGTCAAATGACTCAGCCATTTGGGACCCATTTTCCCTTCGCTAGAAACCTTCCCAGCAATGTTCCTGGGGAGGGGAGAAGAAACTTCCCTAGATGTGTTTATCTCTGAGCATTTTGGACTCACCAGCCTCCATGGTTGTGTAAGCCACATTGTCTTCCTTAAAAGAAATACCTCTCCCCCTGGAGAACCCTGACTCATACAGTAGGAATACATCGATTCCTTTACCAACCCACAGCTTCCATAGAGCCGAACTTTCTTGTCCAGCCACAGCACAGGGGGTGCCTCCTGGCCAATGCACAACAATCCGTGTGGCCCTGCCTTCCTCCCCAAAGCCCTACCTCACTTCCTGCAAGAGCTTGCTTCTGTAAAACTGGGTGTACATCTGGGTTTTCTTTGTGTAAACTGAAATCTCTTAAGTAAACTCAGAGTATCAGGGAGAACGCTTTCAGCAACAAAACCCCAAAACCCCAACTCATAAACCATAAGTAAATATTTAGCTCATGTATTAGAAAGCCCAGGTGCAGGGCAGGCTCTGAGACAGGCTAAGTCAGCTCAGGATTGCCATCAACGCTGGGTTCATTCCAGGCATCTTCCATGTCTCAGTCTTGGTAGCCCTCAGCCTGGTGGTAACACGGCCACAGTGGTTTCAGCCTCTCCACCAGACACTACCACATGAGGGGAGAGTGGGAGACCCTGGTCTTCTGTGGCTCTCACTTAGAGGGGAGAAAAGTCTTCCAGAAAGCCCACAGCAGATTCCCCATACATCTCATGGGGCCACATGGCCCCTCCTGAAGCAACGCTAGTAAGGCAGGTGCAATCATATTAATAGCCAGGCTAACCACTTTGGATGCACTGGATGTTACAATGAATAGGGGGAACAATTTAATCATCCCCCACACTTGGGGTATCCTCTCTTAAAAGAATCCCTGTGCCTTATACAGCATTGTGAGAAAGGTTCCGTTAGAGACATGGGTTCAGACAAGGCTGATTATTGCACATGCTAACAATTATTTCGAATTGCATTCTACTATTTTGTGCCCCTCCAAGTATTTCTAGAGGCCATAAATACCACCGCCAACATGTCACTCTCTTCCAGTGTGGCTTTCTCCAGTCTGGAGTAAGAGATGTCACCACACACAATGAGGATCAGGAATAAAGCGGCAACAGCATGCCTGGCACAGCTTGTACAATATGTCATTTAATTCCCTCGGGAGCGGTAGAAAGTAGCTGCCATGATCCCTTATGTCAGTTAGGGATGCTTCGGGTGCAAGTAGCAGAACATCCAAAGACTGACAAACGGCCTGACTCTCTCTCGTAACGAGGAGTCCCACGTTTGATGCCACAGTTCAGCATTGTCATCAGGAGCTTTCTATCCTTCCCCTGTTCGCTCCAGTGCACAAACTTTTATTTATGGGATCATCATCTCATGGTTGTAAAATGATTGCTTCAGCTACAACTATCACATTGTTGCACAAAGGAGTTCAAGGCAGAGAGGAAAAGGAGGAAAATGTTTGGCATAAACCTCCAACCAGACTTCCTATTGGTCTGGACTAGGTCACATGCCAACTCCTCAGCCAATCACCGGTTTAGACCAAATATGATGCACCTCCATGGTAAGCACATTACCACCTGGATGAACCATTTCTAGCAAGGAAAATGGGGTCATAGGTATTCGGTGGGCTACTAAATGTCTGGCACTTGCCTGTTCTACAAATAATGAAACAGAGTCTCGAAGGGAGTAAGTGAAATGCCAAAGTCCATCCAGCAGCAAGAGGCAGAAAGTAGGATTCAAACTCAAGTTGAGATATTCCATGTCAAGCATCTTAAGCATCTTTCCATTGTGCCATGAGAGCAGGAGAGGATATATATCCTGAAGCTCTTGTTTATTCACATTCCTGAACCTTCCATTGGCCAATTATACACTCCCTGCTGACTCTACTTGGTCACCCCAAGTATGAACAGGACCCCACACTCACTGACCACATGGCCCCATCGCTGTTGCAGCCAACCCAACCAGGACTTCCAGTGTGCTATTTGGGGGTATCTAGAAACAACTCTGCTGCTTTCCAAGTGTAGTCATTAACACCCAGCTGTTAAAGGCTATGGCTCCCTATTTGCACTGAGACATTTTTATGACCTCCAGTGAACATGAGAGAATGGCAACCAGAACAATGTATAGACTTCATCCTAGGGCCTGTGATGATATAAATGTTTAATGCTTTTTCCAGGTATGGATTGGGGGAAGCTGTATGCATAAACCTTGAATTAACAAAGGCCTGACACAGAAGGGTAGAGGTCACAGGAAAACATGGCAGACAAAATTTTGCCTAGGGAATCATGACACCTCCTTCCAGTCCCATCCCGGATGCTGATCAGCTGGGGCACCCTGAGCTGGCTTCCTCTTTCTTCTCTCTGGCTGCTCCCTCTCACCTTCCTTGCTTTTGACCACAACTATCCTGGAGGAAAAGAACTAATTCTTATTCATCTTTGTTTACTTTTTAATGTCTAACATCCGGCACATAAGTATTCATGAATCAATGAATGAATGTGTAAATAAATGAAATACATAGATGTCTCTCTTCCTTGAGGAAGAATTAATATCTGATTTCTCTGTTCTTATCTGCAACGGAGAGGAGCTCAACCAGGTTGAATGAGTGAGTGAAATGTTTCAAACCTGAGGTTGAGTCTACTTACTCCACTTGGCCAAGGAGCTGGCCCCTGTACTTGCTGGTTCTTCTGCCTAGATAGAACTTTCCTCCCCTGACTCATTCAGATCTCAGCTCAAATATCCCTTCTCAGGGAGGCTGTATCTGATCACCCTGACCCCACCTCCAGTACCTCTTTATGCTTCATCACAGCTCCTTGTTCATTTTCCTTCCTAGTGCTTTTATCAATATGCAATAATTGTCTTTGTTTATGGTCTGCCTCCCCCGACAACAATAGGAGCTCCTTGAAAGCAAGGCCTTGTCAGTCTCCTTCGCTCCGGTGTCCCCATTAGAATGTCTAGGACATAGTGGAAGTTCAATAAGCATTTACTGAGTGAATGGATAAATGAATATGGCTCCCAACTTTTTGTAAAGCTTCCCAATGGCCCCTCCCCAGAGCCAGAGGCTCTTTCTTGTGCATCCAAATCCCTTCGGGGCCTCTTCCAGTATGAAGTATCTTAAAAGTCTTTCCAGCCTTGGTGTCATAACTCCACACCATCTTGGCCTCTTACCCCCCTGATCATGCTTTCCATCCTTCTCCTACCCCAGAGTCCTATCCTTCAACCTCTCAATTACTGGACCTTTAATTATGCTGCAACCACACAATGGAATATTCTACAGCTATTAAAAATGATAGTAAAGAAGTGCCTATATTGACAAGGAAAGTCACTCACAACATATTGCTAATCACATTATGACATTTTATAAAAGTAGTCTGGTTTATGTCTAACTACCTTTATGTAGGCAGTTAGATCGCACTTCCCATAATCTCTGTTTGTAAGTGTATGTGCATGCAATGCATGGAAACAATCAGATTATGTGACAAAATGTTACCAGTGATAATATCTGCCTATTTCCCCTTCTTGATGTTGTCCTCTGTTTTCTAATTTTGTCATGATGTTTCCGTATCCCTTGTATAATTTCTAAAAAATATTAAGGTGAACCATACAAAATCTTCCATTTCATATGATTAGATGAGATAAATAAACTAGAAGATCAATGATCATTTAGGTAGGGTTAGAGGTGAGGAGGCATTAGAGAGAATATAAAGACTAAGAGACCCAAGATGGCATGCTGAGTGAAACTGCCATTAGGGAACAATCCGACCAGTGGGACCAGGTTTAGGGAAAAATAAATGATGCAGGTCTTTTAAAGCCAAAAGACTGTGAGCCACCTATGTCCTGTATTAGGACACTACAGTCCCTGGTTACTGCTAATCTACAGGTGACACCTAGGATTATTGATTAGGTAAGCAATGGGACAACTGGAGGTGATTTCTGTTGTGTCTGTGGTTTTCAGCATCCCCTGCCTGGGCTCCATAAGTAGAGTGCTCAATTTGGGAATGATGGTGCCCACTTACCACTTGAGCAGAAGTCAGCTCGACCCCATTGTCAGTAGCCTTGGAGACTAAGTCAAGATTCACCAAAGGAAAGAGAAGAAGAGAGAGGAAAGGGAAGGAAGAAAGGATATTGTATTTTCCAAGCACAAAGGTCAATGGCAGGTGCTTTCTCTAGCATGCTAAAGCTTTTCACACCATAGTTTCTGGAAGCGGGAGTGACGCCATACGTCTATGGCAATCATTTGAGAGAACTGAATGATCCCTACGAAAGGAAAATCCCTGATTTAGACATTCCAAAGAGCCTTTTGTGAAGCTAGCTCCAGAGCAAAGACCCTGATGTGCTGTGGCATTTGTCGGAAGGGTTTGTCAGATAAGCCTCCAGTCAGAAGTGGGAAGCAAAGGGTAAAGAAGGTGGCAAGAGGGTGGAGTCTCCCAGGCATTGGTGGTTCTGGAAAGAGTCAAAACGAGCCTCAGTCACTGCACCCAAACCACACACCAAGATGCTCTGAACGGTTAGTGCAGACATTCACCCTCAGGGCAAGAAGGGACTCCACCCAGCCTCTGGAAAGCAAAGACAGCATAAGCTAAGGTGCATTTGAGAAAATGACAGGGGAAGCAAATGTAATATACCTGCATATTAAAATGAAAAAGAAAAAAAGAAGGCCAAAATGAAAATGGCAAGACCCAAAATTTGAAGAAAAAATTTTTCAACCAAAAATGACAAAGAGCTAAAAAAAGCATTAGTATTTCAGTTGTTTTAAAAAAAGAAAAAGAGGGAGAGAGAGAATTCAGCTTCAATAGAAATCAAAGAAATGCAAATTCAAACAAGAAAATGTCAATTCTCTGTTGTCAAATTACTAACAGTTTTAAAGGTTAAAAGGATATAAGACCACATGCTAATGGGGATAGGTAATATGGGCACTCGATATTCAGGTGTAGATATGTGAATTTATGTATATAAATCTACGTATTATATTAACAATATATAACAGAAGTTTAAGAGTATTCAAGACCTTTGGCTCAGTCATTCTATTTCTGAGCATCTATCTTAGGAAAACAATCCTTTAAAAAATCATCAAACTTTAATTATTTATAATAGTTTAAAAGTGGAAACAGCACTGGGTGTTGTATGGAAACCAATTTGACAATAAATTTCATATATTGAAAAAAATAAAAAATAAAAAAATAAAAGTGGAAACAACTGAAATCTTCAATAGTAGCCACTTAAAATGCTATCATAAAGATTTACAATGATATATTTATAAAGATGTATTAATAAAGACAAAGACAAACACATAAAATGCTTATCACATAATATTAAGTGAAGAAAAACCAGGAACAAACTGGACATACAGCAGAATCCAAATTTGTAAAAATAAAAATTAAACGGAGTAAAAACGACGACAAAGAAATAACCACCCAACATATATAAATTGATAGGAGGTAATTGAAACTGTCAGTGATGGGGGGGGGTTCTTATTTATCTTATTATTCAAGGATTCTTTAGTACTTTATGATGGAAAAAAAGTCAGCTATAGTTTTTGACAAGCAGAAACTTAAACAGATGAGTGGCAAATACTCTGCAATTTCTGTATCACAAGTAATAAAAGGGCATGACATCAGGCACACCCCTGACATACCTGTCACATCTTGTCTTCTGTCCCCTAAAGGTACTCCTGCTTCATGCCATTAGAACAGAAGTGAGGTTGGTTCCGATTTGCTTAACAAACTCACATAGTGCACAAATATCAGCAAACCCAAAGAGACGAAAAGAAGGCAAGAATACACAAAGGGGATAATTCTCATGAGACCTATAGGAAGCTCATCAACTTGATAGTTAGAGAAATGCAAAAATAAGGTAGAAGCACTCTTGCTGACCTGGCCTTAAAAGAAAAGAATTCTAGATATGTTGAAAAGTGGGCAGACTAGAAAAAGACACCTTAAAGCAGATTGGAAAAAAAATTCTCAAAGGGGATTGAAATTCTTCTCGCAAAAGAAATATGAATTTGAAATGTGCAATACTGTCTCAAAAGAAAGGTAAATGTACATACAATTCGTGAATTTGGTGATAGGCAAATGGAAGCTGGTGTTTCCAGGGGAATGAGATCCAGCTTCTGGAGTTTTTCTTTTTCTGGTAAGTTTTATTTATTTTGCGAGAGAGAGAGAGAGAGAGAGAGAGACAGACAGACAGTGCAAGTGGGGGAGGGGCAGAAAGAGAGGGAGAGAGAGAGAATCCCAAGCTGGCTCTGCACTCTCGGTGCAGAGTCCAATGCAGGGCTTGAACTCATGACCTGTGAGATTATGACCCGAGCTGAAACCAAGGGTCTGATGCTTAACTGATTCAGTCACCTGGGCACCCCCAGCTTCTAAGTCTCCATTCCTTCTATTGATGGCTGGGTCCACTTTGGAAGTTACTTCATCACTTCCTGGAGGCTTGGTCTTCTAGTCCGTAAAATGGGAAAGGCATGCCCCCTTTCTGGGTTGCAAGAGCCACTGCTCATTATCGCTGATTTATTAAGCACTCACTCTCTGCCGGCAACGTGCTTCACACGCATTATGGTAATTCATCAATAATAAGATAACAGATGCCAAGGGCGTATGGGTTCTATGAGTTCTGTTTTTACTTCTTGGTGAGTTGGTTTTAAATAAACAGACTGCACCCTGAATGCTCAACTACAACACAAGAATCTGACACGGTCAATTGGTCCAGCTGCCTGCACTCTGACAAGTGTGGAGTTCTCCAACGTTGTCTAATGTGCCTTCCTTCGATCAGGAATTTATTGAGCACCTACTGTGTGCCAGACAGGATACTGTGAAGTGGAGACATAACCATAGGCAGCGGCGGGCTTTGTGCTCCCAGTGTTTATAGTCTGGTGAGGGAGACGGACCAGGAAACAGGGTTTTGCAACAGGCTGACGTGTGAACTGTAACAAACCCCAGCTTCACCATTTATTTACCCACATGACCTTGGACAAGTTACTCCACTTCTCTGTACCTCCGTTTTCTCACCTGTAAAGTGGACAACAAGAATTCCTACTTCAGGCGGTATTCGAGAGGCTGAAATGGAGTCATACGTATAGAGCACCTAGAATAATGCTCAGTGCCTATGAGAGCTTTGTGCTGGCTATCAGTATTAGTCTGGATGAGGGATAGCAGCAGTAAGTAGTGGTAGTGATATTAATACAAGCAAAGCCCTGGGGATACAGGACAAAGACACTTAATCCAGCCTGGAGGTGCAAGCGGGGGGGAAAGACTTCCTGGAGGAAGTGGCATTTAAGCTGAGCCCTGAAGAATGACTAGCGGTTCACCTGGTAGAGGCAATGGTGGAAACACAATCCAGGAAGAGGGAACCAGGTGTGCAAAGGCCCGGAGCTGAGAGAAAGCAGAAGGCACGGGGCTAACTCGGGGCTGTCACGCGTGGCTGACGCACAGAGGTGGCGGGGGATGTGGTAAGAGAGTCCAGGGCAGAAAGGGCAGAGCCTGCAAGGCCCGTGAGCCAACGTGGGTAGTTTGGACTCCACAGTGAAGTCACTGCGGGCTTTCAGTGGGGAAGTTACATGAGCAGCTTTGGGTTTGAGAAAGCCCTTTCTCCTGGGCATGTGGGGAAGGACTGAAGGCAGGTTAGCTTCGGGCAGGGAGTTCAGGAAGAGGCAGCTGCCACCATGCAGGGGAGGGAGGGTGACAACCCAAACCAGGCCTTAGCAACGAAGTGAGGCGGAAGGGGCACATCTGAGAAGATTCTTCAGGCTGACGAGGGCCAATGAGCAGAACTTCACGTCTGATGGGATGAAGAGGAGAAGCCAGCCAGGGGCAAGCAGGCTCCTGGCTTGAGTGACAAGGACTTTGGTTTTAAGATCTGTTTTTAACTTCTCGTGTTTCCAGTCTGTCTTCATAACAAGATAATGAGGTTCTTGGAGGGCAGGGTTGTTTTAAGCATCTGTGAATCCCCAACGCCTGGTACACAGTGGGCGCTCAATGAATGTCTCCTTGATTCTGGCCCCTCCCAGCCACTGGCTGTTCCACTGCACTGAGCCCCTGCCAAGGCCTTTACCACGGAAAACCAAACCGCAGTGGGTTTCCAGAAATGTGGAAAACATCCCCTCAGGAATCCAGACGTCCCCACGGCTCTCCTGTGCAGTGGAGAGGTGGCAGGAGGAAGAAGCCAGGCTGGTGAGGAAGGCTTGGGCCTAGAGGCCACCACTGCCCAGGAGAGCCATAAGTGGTCCGTGGGGAATGCTTGTAAGAGAGGTTGGGCAGGGGAAGGGGAGACCTAGAATGCAGGTCTGTGAAGGGTCCGTGCACAGGCTGCTGGCAGGGGCCACCGGGTAAGGCCAGGACAGGCAGTAAAACCCCCCAGCCCCTACCCTCAACACACACACACACACACACACACACACACGCCGCCATAAGTTATGGATCATCTGTGGGGTGCCCAGCGCGGGCCAAGCATCCTGCACACGCTGTGTCCCGTGATGCTCTACAGCCCTGAGACGCGGAGATGATGGACAGATAAGGAAACTGAGGCCCGTGTGATCCTAAAACCACCAGTCCAAAGGCCAAAGCATGAAGCTGGTGGCCCCTGAGGTCAGCTCAGCATGCAGATATATTTTGTTTGGACCCAACATTGCTTTAAAAAGTGGGAAATTTCACATAAAAATCCAGATTTCCGGCTTCTCTTTAGAAACCAGGTTTGGCAACCCTGGGCCCACCTTTCCTCTGGGCCACAGCTGACTAGGCTTGTGCCCTCCACGCCCTGCTCCCAGCCCACATCCCTCACTGACATCCACTGCCTGGTCCCTGAAAGCATTCGATTTTGGACTTTGGCAGGCCCAGGAGCTCTCTCTCAGGAGACAGACCCAAATCATAATGTGAAGATTCCAAGCCCTTTTCTCAGCATCCTTCCGCATCCCCTTTTCTCTCTTTCTTGTATTAGGTGCATGATCCTTAAAGTCAGGCCTTTGGCCCGGGGCCTGTGGTTTCCCCTCTCTGAGCCTCAGTTTCCTCATGTGTAAAATGGGGATAATAGTACTTATCTGATAGGGCTATAGAGAGAATTACATGAGCTTCCAGACTGGGTTTGGGCATCCCCTTCCTGTGGAAGAGAGCAGGTTCAAAGGGGGTACTAACATTCACCCAGGCCCAGGCCAGGCAGTGACTGTCACAGCAGAACTGGGGCAGGCCACATTTGCAGGTGCCCCTGGGCTGGATAAGGTGTCACACCTGGGCTCCCACAGCCCTTGGCTGACCCTCTCCTGAAGCTTGTTAGCCTAGTGAGCTTGCTGGCTCCTTCTGTGTCTGTTGCCCTCTTTAGAATGCACACTTTGTGAGGCCTATGACCATGTTTTCTTCCTGTCTGTACACTTTGCCTTGTGCTGTAGTAGTAAAATCTCTTAGTGATGGGGGATCCAAGGCTCAGACGTTGATCCTAATCTCCTCTGTCTACACTCGCTGATTCTTCCAGTCTCGAGGCTTCACACACCATTCAGACACCAGACACAGCCAGATTTACCTCCAGCCGAGAACTGCTCCCGACCCAAGACTGCATATCTAACTGCCTCCCCAACATCACCACTTAGAAAGCTAATGGATATCTCAGAATCCGTGCGTCCAAACATGAACTTCTGATCTCCCATCCCAAACCTGCTCCAACCACAGCCTTTGCCCTCTCGGGTGATGGCAACTCTGTCATCCTGGATGTTCCTCTTCCTCCCACACCTCACACTGGATACCGATGGCTTTTGCCACCTGCACCACTCTCCCCTTGCTCCGAACCAATAGCCCCTCTTGCCTGGATGATTGCAGAAGCTTCCTAACTGGTCATCACCCTGCCTGTACCCTTCCCTCTTTTCTCTCCTGACAGGTGATTCTCTACACGAGAGCCACAGTGCTCCTTTTGAACTTTAATCTGAATCTTGTCTCTCTGCTGGTCAAGCCCTTAACTGGTGCCCTCTTACCCACAGTAGATGCCAGAGTTTTTACCAATGGCCTACAAAGCCCACCCTGGCCTGAAGCCCTCTCTGACTTCACTTACTGCTCTTCCCCACATTCAAAGACTTTCAGTGACTTGCACAAAATCAGCCAGCTAGCAGGGCAAAGAATTAGGACTCTAACTCCAGTCTGTTTTGACTCTAAGGCCCTTCTACTACAAAGGGCAACTTCCCAGCAAGTCTCATTGCTTTTCCTGGACTATAGTTTCCTCATCTATAAAATAAAAATACTCCCTCCCACTCGGGTGACATAGGAGGGGGAATTGGATTAGATCCTTTTTTTGAGAGAGAGAGCGAGAGCATGAGCAGGGGAAAGGAAGTGTGGGGGAGCGAGAGAGGGAAAGGGAGGGGGAGAGGGAATCTTAAGCAGGCTCCACGCTCAGCATGGATCCCGACAAAGGGCCAGAGTGCACAATCCTGGGATCATGAGCCGAAATCAAGAGTTGGACACTCAACCAACTCAGCCACCCAGGCACCCTGGATTAGATTCTTTTTAAGATTATACTTTACCTTTAATATCTATGAATCTGAATGGGAATTGAGGAGCTGTGTTCTAGTCATTTCTACGTCTCTGGTGCCTGGCACTTAGCAAACAGGATGAATGGGTGGATGAATGGGTGGGTAAAAAGATGGATGGGTGGATGGAAGGGTGGGTGGGTGGATGGATGGATGGATGAAGGATAGGTGAGCCGATGGATGGATAGATAGATGAATGGTTGGTTGAATGAAATAAATTAATAAATGAATTGATGCACACATAAGGGAAACTCAGAAAGCGGAGCAGAGGAGAAAATGGAGAGAAAATGTTGATGAAGGGATTGTTTCCTGGAGCTCTGGTTTGGAGTTGGAGGACTGAAATATTACCAAAGGCAGGAGAGCCTCACTTACTTGCCAGATGCTTGATGGGAGACCAGATGGGTCTTTGGGCCAATGGGCCATCAAGTGGCAGACTGTGAACAGAGCACAGATTTTAGGGTTAGAAGGACTTGGGTTCAAATCTTGTCACTGCAGCTTACCAACTGTGTGACACTAAGCCCCGGTTTTCTCAGAGAAACTGGGGATGATATAAGTCACCTCTCTTCTGGTCATTGTGAGGGCAGCCTGAACCAGAAAGAGGGGCCCTGGCCAGGTCTGGCACCTCAGAGTGGACTCCCTGTCTTAAGGCTGCTTGAGAAGCTTTGATGAGGGGTTCCAGAAACACAGGCCAAATGCTCGGTCTATATCTGCCCATCTTCTGGGCATTGGCTGCATGGTCCAACTGGCCAGGAGCCTTGTAGCAGACGCAGGTCGGGCCTCAGTGCCGAGCAGGCCTGACAGGTTCAGAGGGCCGTCTTAAGGTGCCAGGCACCTGCCCTGCGCCACCCTGCTTATGGGGAGAATTTGGCCTCAGGGTCCAGAGCCCCAACTTCTCAGGAAGTTCTCAGACATGAGGAACTTTCCATCCACATCACAGGAATTTTTTTGCAGAAAAGGAAAAAACTAAAAACCTTCATCCTTTGGCCTCTGGGAGAATATTCCTTTTATGTGAAACTGGCAGGGAGGAAAAATTCAAGATTCTTTCTCCTTCGCCTAATTGATATCAACATGAAATATTCTGGTGTTGTTTTAATAAGGCTTTGGTTTTCCAGCAAGAGTAGGGGAAAAAAAGAAAAAAAAGATCTTCTCCTGGACCAGAATATTTTTAGCGAAAATATTTTGCTTGCATCCTCCCTGCCCCCTCCCTTCCCTGTTCCTGCCCTGGCTTCAAAGGCACAGCAATGCCGTTCTGGGGTGCTAAGCAGCAGAGGCCCACACTCGGCAGCCCCCTCCTCCCCTTGCATGGCAGGCAGGCCAGCCAGGGAGTGCCAAGCCAGGAAGATATTTTTTCCAGAAGCAGCATCTGGCTCCTTGGCGGTCACACAAGCAGTTGTGCTGGCAGCCGGGGCTGGCCGGGGTCTGTCGTGTGTTTAGGCTGCTGCCTCTTCTGACTCTCTCCCACAGACACGATGTTCTCTCCCCTGGGCTGGGCCCCTCCTGCCTTCACCCCTCAACAGCGGGGGCGGGGGGGGGAGCTCAGAGCACCTGAGAGTTTTGCCCCTCGCCTCTCAACAAGGTTTGACACTGAGACCCACCTGGGCTCCATCTCTTGCCAACTTGACTTTGGGCAGGTGGCTTAACTGCTCTGAGTCCTCAGTGTCCTCAACTGGGAAATATGAGTCATCACCATCTACATAAACTAATCTGCCTGTCTGATCTAGCCTGTATCTGACTTTCCAACTGCATATCTTACACTCTTCCCATTCGACATGAAACCCCCCGACTCGCGTGGCCTCCTTTGCTTTCTCTAGCCTCCAAAGTCTTTGCAATCCCAGGGCCTTTGCACTTGCTGTGCTCTCTTTGTCCAACTTTTGAATAGCTGGTTCCTTCTTGCCCTTCAGGTTACCACTCAAAGGCCACCTCCTTTGAGGGGCTTTCCTGGACTTCTCCATCTCAAGCAGCCCTTTGAGCTGCTATCACAGCTCTCTGGAACTTTCCTTCAGGGAACTTATCACAAACTGTTCCATATATTTGGTATTCTTTGCCCCTCCCCACCCCCAGGTTAGGGCCCCCATGAGAGCAAGGATCTCATCTGTCTTGTCCATCACCATGTCCCCAACACTCCCACACAGGACCTTCCCAAACAGCCTGTGGATGAATGCAGGGACCCCCAAGCCCACCAAAGATGCCTCCTGATTTTCCCCAAAGCCCTTGGGTGTCGTGATGACCCTAGCTCATCCCCTCAGACAGAGGGAAATGAAAGGAGGTTAAATTTCAGTGTGTGCTTCCAACATAAAACATCACGACTGCCTCTTATGCCTTTTTCATCCTCACCCCAGCTCTGCATTGTTGGCCTTTTCATCGCTGATTTACAAATGGAGATTCTGAGAAGCTGAGGGACTGGCCAGCTGTGCCTGACCCCATTGCCTTCTTTCTTCTACTCTCCACAGCCAGCTCTGCCACCGTCCCATGTCAGTTGGAAGCTCAGGCTTGATGCCACAGTGAATACCGATGACAGCCCCCACCCAGTCTCTTGTGCCACACTGGATGTTCCCCATCCCTCATCTCATGAAACTCACAAGAGTGCTGCAGGTGATCATGAAAACCCACTCTATGGAGAAGGAAACTAAGACTCCTGGGCACACACAGAAAGTAGGGATGTCCTTAAATGTTCAATGGAATAGACCCACTGCCAGAGTGAAAGCCTTCTAGCATTTATGTCATGCTTTCTAGTGCACCTTCAGTGTCCATTATTGATCATAAAGCTAGAATGTGCCTGTGCTCCACAATTAGTCATTGGATGAATAGATGGATAAACGGGTGGATAGATGGGTGGATAGATGGATCCCAGGGCTGGATCTGAATCTTGGTGCCCCCTGGACAACAAGGAGCAAAGTCCCAATTCTGTCTTTATTTCCCACCCCAGTTCTAGACAAGGGTCTAAACTCCATGGATGCCCAGATGCCAGCTTCAAACTGTGTGACCTCCCCCAAGGAATGGCTTCACAGTGAAGCCATTGTGACCAGCCCATGCAGCCCTCACCACGCCACCCCCAGAGGGCCAGTGAGGCCAGAAATTACAGCCATGGCTAATTAAAATCTAGTTCTCCAGCAACTATATATGTGGGCACCCAACTCCACCTCTTCTTGAGACATCAGAATTAGAATGTTGGAGAGCACCCCTGAGCCCACAGGGAAACTGAGGCACAGACTAGGGAAAGGACTTTCATGGTTACTCAGCTTGGGTCCTGGGGTTGAGTTTGGTCTGGGTGGGGTTTCAAATGCTGTTTTGTGCCTGAGGAGGTTGGACCCAGCAGCTACCTGGACCCCTTGCCCTGAGAACATTATTCCATTCTGTCTTTGCAGATGGACAATTTGTGCCCCAGACACAGCCCTAGCAGCAGTGAAGGGACAGGCCAGTCAGCCTCAAGACACCATCTTGCTTTATGGACAGCCCTGACCAGCTTACCAAAAGCGATTAGACACCTGTAGAAGAGTTTTCTATGCCAGGAAACAAGCCTGGGGTAGCCCTCAGGTCAAGCAAAATGTCCCCTTGGTTGCCCACCCCTGGAGTCCCCTCTGGGTTTTGGCCCACGTCCCAGCTTCACATGTCCTGCCAACATTCCCGCAGGGCTATCTCACGTGCTATCACATGTGCTGTCTCTTCTGCCCCAAATGCCCTTCCCTACTTTAGCCCTTGAGGGATTCTCACCTCTGCTACGATGCCCAGTTCCAATGTCCCTGCCTGGGAGCCTTCTTTCCCACCTGGCCCCTCTGGTGGCACTGTCCCAGCTGTCTGCTCCGCGATGGCTGTGGGGTTGTTTGTCAGCTGCTCTGAACTTCATGTGGCGGGAGCCTTGTTGAATAATCTTGACACATGCCCCGCTCCTGCACCAGTCCCAGGACCTGACACATTTGGGAGTTGGTCACTGACGTCTGCTTGTCGGAAGGCTTTACCTCTCCTGCCAATGCAGGAGTCAGTCCTGAGATGTGATTCGTTTATAAATGCTGTTGCTAATTTGGAGGAGTGCAGTCTTACCTGCTTGTTCAGATAATCCACTAGGGACTAGAGATGATTAAAGGGCATGGTTTCCCACTAAGCAATCCTTTTCTCCCTAAAACCTGCCTGGCCTGCTCACAGCTGTCTTCCCAACACCCAACACCAGCCTGGCACGTAAATCTTCGCAGAACGAAGGAACGAATGAATGCAGCTCTCAGCTCAGCAGCCTCCGAGCTGTCCAGATTCACAGCTTTTCCCCCATCCCCTAAGCAACAGTGCACAAATATCGTGGGTTTGGAGCTGAAGAGTCCCAGCATTGAATCCTACTCTGCCTCTTCCCACAGTGGGGAAAGGGCAAGTTCTGGAGAGTGACAGTGCATAATTCTGGACTTTGTTTGGGACGCAAAGGTGTGAAGGCACAGAGCACACATACGATCGAGGCTTCAGGAGTGTCTGTCCTGCCTGCCCACAAGCCCTGCCCGCTGCTTCCCAGGGCAGGTGGGTCTGGGACGGCTGGCGGGCCATTTCCTCCCTTCCCGCCCCGCCCGCCTGCCTGCCTGCCTGCCCACAGCCAGCTGTGTGGCAGACATTCCTGGGACTGCTCATTGATATTCAGGAATGGAACTTGAGCCTGCTCAGCTCCGGGTGCCCAGGGCGGGCGTGCACTCAGGCCCTCTGCCTGGGCTCTTCCGCCCATATTGGGAGGGCCTAAAAGCCCTCACCAGCCAGAGAGAGCATCCCAGGCCACGGACACCCGCAGCTGGATGGCCAGGGAAACTGAGGCCTGAATTGAGGACCTCTCTACAGCCCCAGGGCACTCAGAAGACTGGAGGGCATGAGTGGCTGGGGTCTCCTGACTCCCTGCAAAGTGCTCATTGTCAGCCAGCCCTCTGAGCTCCAGTGTCCTCGAAGCTTCCTGCTCCTCCAGGTGCTTCCCAGCCCTACCCTGCTCTCCCGAGGCCCTGCCCGAGGCCCCACGGAGGGAGGCGGGGGCTCGAGCAGGCCTGGGGCTGGCCAGTCTTCCCACACTGTCTCAGCGGGAAGACTGACCGACAGGGAGGCTCCTCTCTCAGAGCCTCCGTTTGCCAAGCCCCCACCTCACACCTCCGGGGTTTTGCAGATGGGCTTGTTTTTCCTTGGGGTGTGAAAGAGCCGGTCATTGCAGGGGCCTCCTCCCCTTCTCAGCAGCTGGCTCGGGCTGCCACTAACTCCCAGCTCCTGAAGAGACAGACCCCTGACCCAGGGGTCACAGGCTGGGGAGGAGTGGCGCCCTCCCAGAGCCAGCTGGGACGGGCCCTAAGGAGGCGGCATAAAGGCCCTTCACCCCTTCCCAGGAGTACCGTTTAACCCACCCCCACCACTGCCTTGTAGCTTCTGGTCACACTGCCAGGGCTCAGCTGAATCCTGCTGGGCCCAGGTACCCACTCTTTCCTACCTCACCAGAAGGAGCCAGTGCAAGGCCTCACATCTCTGAAGGGCAGCCCCTTCCTCTGGATTCTCATCCCCACACTCTCTGCACAGCCTCTCCCCCTGGCCCAGCTTCCCTCCTTCTAGAATCTTCTCATGGTGCCCCCCCCACCACCACAAACTCCAGCTTCAAACACAACACACTCCCTCAAACACATCTCCCTCCGTGAGAGCTGCCCCTCCCTGGAGGACATTCTCCCCTCTTGCCTTCCCAAGGGGACACTGTTTCTGCAGAGAAGGAAAGTAGAGGTGGCATCCCCTTGCTCCTCCTGGCCACTTTCTGACCTTCACTGCTGCACCCTCTTCCTAAACACGCTACTGCTTTGGGATTCAGGCCCACCGGCTGCACCTCACCCCCATTACTATTGTCCACCAGTTTCTCAGTCACTCCTCACCCACTGAAGACTTCCTCCCTCCCCCCAACTCTTGCCATTGCCCTGGGTCACCTGGACACCCCCACGGGCACCCCAAACAATGCCCTGACCTCTCTGACCTTGGACTTCCCTGTCACCAACGGCCCCTCCTCTGCTCCAAATCAGCCATTGCAACTTATCATCACCAGACACTGCAGTGCCTCTGATAGTATCACGAATCCGAACACTGAATTCTCCCGCGACAGCCCTCTGTCTTCCGGCTCCCTTGCCCACACGCCCCATGCTGGAAGAGTTTTCAGGCGCACCCGCATCACTGGCTCCAACACCTCCCTCCCTCGCTCGGCTACTTGAGGCCCTGGGTCTCTTCTCTAGCCCACATCCTACGGCGAGCCATTGCTATCCCTGCACACTCTCCTCTTCCAGCCCCTCAGCCTCTGTCCCCCTGACCCAGCTGAACCAGGCCTGGATGAGCCCACCCCCACCTCTTCTGTTTCTGCCCTAAACAGCTGGCTCCGCTGAGGAAACTCACCCAGGTGGGCAGATGGCCTCCGGAGTCCCCTTCCCTGTCTGCACCAGGCGACCTCAGGGTGAGCCGGCTCTGGCCAGCTTGCTTTTCCTCCCCCCACAATGATTCCTTTCCCCCGTCAGCCCTCTGACAGCCTTTCCCCCTTCATCCCTGCCCTCACCCAGTCTCCTACCCCTTCTCCTCAAGAGATGGGCTATCTTGGACTTTATAACGAAAATGGAGGCCTTCAGATGGGAAGCCTTATGTCTCCTCCCACCCACCCGCCACCCCCTCTCCTCTTTCTCTCCCCTCACCATGGACATGGTGGCCCACCCACCACCCCGGAGTCCCGTTCTTCACATCGGCTCCCCTCATCTCATCTCCTCCTCTGTCAGTCTGAAGGCCATCAGTGCCCTCTCTCCTGAATCTCCGTGTCTCCTTCTCTGCTGGGTCCCTCCTATCAGTGCGTTAAATGTTCCAGTCTTTCCCATCTTCAACCCACTGCCATCAGACTTTCAACCGCATTCCCAGAGGCTGCTGTCACCTGGTCCAGAATGATGCCTCTGCCACCAACCCCAGGGACTGCGTGCTCTGGCTTCCCAGCAGCAGGGTCCCTACCCCACCCTTCTTCTTTGAACCTCCTCCCTGCTCTGGTTTCCTCCTACCTCTGGCTGCTCCTTCAGTCTCCTTTGGAGCCAGGATGATCCCATGTCCTGGTTTCCCTGGGACTGAGGGTCAGTTGGTCATCCTACTCGGGGTGCTGCCTTCTCTGCCCGTACTAAGGTCCCTGAGCTTGGTCCCCAACCCTTTTTATCTGAGCTCTGCCCTGCTGTTGCAAGTATTGTCCTCCATCCTTGTAGATTAAATCATTTGACATCGTCTGCCAATAACTCCCAGGGGTAGGTCTGTCACCCAGCCCACTGCCCCCCACCCCATCCGTTTACGTTGTCCTTGGAGCTCCTCCTGGGCAGGGTCACATGTCATCCTCTCTATTGTCTGATGGACGCACAGGGCCTGGGACTCTATGATCATAAAGTTAGCTGTGAGAGTGGCCAACGTGCATTGAGTGCTTGCATGTGCCGGGCACACTGCTCAGCGTGTCTTACACAAGATAATGCATTTAATTACCCATTGAAGATGATGGGAAACTAAAGCAATAATGGAGCAGTGACTGGCTCAGGAGCACACTGCTAGAAAGCCTAGCCAGGCTTGTGGACCCAAGCAGCCTGTCCCTACAGCTCACAGGCCTCACCTTGTGTAGCAAGGAACCACCACTTGTTTACTGAGTTGAGTTTAAGTGAGTAGAAGCAGAGATCCTACAGTTTAATCAACCTCCTCCTACTCTTAGGACGGTAGCCAGAGGTACCTTGTGCCAAGAAATAAAGAAATATGTAAGGGAGTGGCTAAAAGCTTAATCTGGAGGCAGACATTCCTGGGTCTGAATGCCAGCACCTCACTTACCAGGTCTTGGACCTTGTTCAAGCCAGTGATTTATTTCACATCTCAATTTTCTCATCCTTAAAATGGGAGACAGCAATAGTGAAGATTAATAGACGTAAGGCACGTAACACAGCAGCAGGTACAGAGCTGATGAGCGACAAATATTTATGGAACACCCACAGTGTAGGAGGCACTGAATGGGATGCTGGAGTATAGATTGAAAAGCATAGCCCAGGTGGGGGTAGGGGGGAGCATTTACAATCGCAGGTATACGCGAGCCAGCCCACATGAGATTTGGTCTCGTTGATAACTGAGTTTCTGAGCAGTGTCTAAAACCAGCTTGTGTCTGGGGTGAAAGAGAAGAAACCTGCCATTCTCACACTCCTATGCCTTTTACAGGCGATTTTTCCTCTGGCTGGGATACCTTTGCCTCACTCTTGTCTGGCTGGAAAACTCCTACTCAACCTATAATACCCTGCCCAAATATTACTCGTCTGTGAGTTGCCTCTGCTTCCCACTAAATAGAATCAGTCTCCCTTTCTCTGGCACCCTAGCACCTTATATCCACTTTTACCAAAGTAACCTCATTCATTCCCGAACTCAGTAGATAGATAGATGATAGATGGATAGATACATAGATAATTATAAATAAAAGCTAACTCCTGACACCTTATTGGGTCCTTACTCTGAGGTAGGCAGTTTTAAATGTTTTATGCATAATCTTCACAACAATCCTATAAAATAGGAGTTATGATTGTTCCTATTTTAAGATTGATACACTGAGGCACAGAGAAGTTAAGCTACTAACCCAGGTCCCACAGCTAGTAGGTAGCAACGCAGGAATTACTGCCAGGCTCTTACTCACTCTACCAGACTGCTTCTCGAAGGCTGGATGAGTCAGTCCTTGCCCTAGAGTTTCAGGCACATCCACTGCTTATTTCTAGGATGACCCACCCGCCTGGTTTGCCTGGGACTGGGGGGTTTTACAGGATGTGAAACTTTCAGTGCTAAACATGGGAAAGTCCCAGGCAAATCAGGACAAGTTGGTTCACCCCAGTATTCCCTTGAAAACGTCCTGGAACCAGATTCACACCCACGTCTGTCGGACTCCACACCCACCCTCCCAAGCAGCCTCCAAAGGAAGAAAGAACCCAGATCCAAGTGGGATCCCATCCAAAGACGGGGAAGCCCCTCCTAGATGCTTGTCCTGGTCCTCCCAGCCCCCGAGGCCTCCGAGCTGGCGGAAATGGACACAAGGAGGGGCTGGCCCAAGGCCCACAGTCCAAGGAGGTGACCTCAGAGCAGGTGTCGGCTCACCTCATCCCCAGAGCCAGCCGGAGGCACCGCCGAGGGGCACAGCGCCTGCCTCAGCCTACTCCCCTTCCTGGGGCCTCCTCTCCCCTCTCAGCCAGGCTGAGATGATGCTTTTCTCAATTCAGCCAGGGACTGGGGAGGACTTAGTCCTGCTTTCTCCCAGGTGCTGGCTGGCCCTTCCAGGGTGAAAGAAGGGAAGGCCATCTGGGCAGGCTAAGAGCTCTCCCCTCCAGGCCCATCTCCTCCTCCACCTCCTCCCCACAACCCACTCTCTGGCCCTCAGGATTCGTTCAGACACCCTTACCCTCTCTAGAAAGTAGCAACTCCAAAGTGAAGGGTGGGAAAAAACTCTCGTAACCAATGAGAAATAAGAAGGGGTAAATAGCACCGTGCCTGGAAAGAGAAAGCCTTCAGTAAATGCTGACTCAACCCCATTAGCATAAAAACATGCCAGATCGTTCCAAGCTTAAAATTAATAAACTCCTTGACTTCCACACTCCCCACCCATGATCACCCTGCTCCTTTTCTCCTCTTATGGTAGAGTGCCTCAAAGGAGTCTGTGTTCACTGTCTCCACCTCCTTCCTTCTCATTCTCCTGACCTTGCTTCCACCATGCCCGCCGTCCATGACACCTGCGTTTCTGGACCACCAAAGACCTCTGGTGGCCACAGCCAGTGGCCAGTTTGCAATCCTCCTTTCCTCCCAGCTTCTCAACTCCCCAGCAGCATTTGGCACAGGTGATCCCTTCTCAAAACCTACTTTGTGCTAGCTTCTGGACCCACTGTCTCCTGGTTCCCCTCTTGCCTTCTGACTGCTCCTTCGCCACTGCCCTCTTCCTGCTGGCCCTAAATAGTGGAGAACCTCAGGGCTCAGTCCTCCAGCTACACAACTCCCTTGGGGATAGACCTCATCAGTCTTTCTCCTTTACATATGCTCTCTGAATATCAATGACTTCCAGTATATATATCTTCAGTCCAGACCTCGTCCAGGCTTGCTGCTCTTTGAGTATCCCAAATATGCACCTACACCAACATTTCTGCACTTTCGGACTCTTTTTTCTGTCTGCTTAATCCCCCAGATATCTGCAGAGCTGGCTCTAAGGCACCTTCTCCAACCACTTGATATAAAGTAGCACACATCTCCATAAACACCTACCCCCCAAACCCTGTTTTATTTCTCTTCATATCATATATCGCAGCCTGACACATTACATAGTTATTTGCTTATGTCTCATAGAATATAATCTCCTTTCTTCAGTACAAGCAATTCCCTGCTTTGTTTCCTGCTCTAGCCCCAACACCTCTGGTCTAAATATATACCTTTAATGTGGACACATGATATATGCTCTGGTGCTATAACAGAACAATACCTGTCATAGAGTAGACACACAGTAAATATTTGTGGGGTGGATGAATGGATGAATGGAGAAAATAGCAAATAATAAATAAGCAAGCCTTTGGTTAATGGATAAAGAAATTAATAAAGAAAAGGGATAGTGATAAATAAAAGGCAGTATACTGTGGGATACAAGTCAGCAATTTAAAAGAATGGATTACTGGGGCGCCTGGGTGGCACAGTCGGTTAAGCCTCCGACTTCAGCCAGGTCACGATCTCGCGGTCCGTGAGTTCGAGCCCCGCGTCAGGCTCTGGGCTGATGGCTCGGAGCCTGGAGCCTGTTTCCGATTCTGTGTCTCCCTCTCTCTCTGCCCCTCCCGTGTTCATGCTCTGTCTCTCTCTGTCCCAAAAAATAAAAAAAAAAAAAAAAAAAAAAAAAACACGTTAAAAGAATGGATTACTGATACAGGCGACACCATGGATAAATCCCCAAATTATGAATCAGAGTGAAGGAGTCAGACACAAAAGAGTGCACGCGGCACGCTTCCATTTACATAAAATTCTAGAAAACACAGGAATGGACTGCAAAGGGGTACAAAAATCTCTTGGGAGTGATGAAACGTTCTGTATCTTGATTGTGGTGGTGGTTTCTGTGCTGTATATACATCTGTAGAAACTCATCAGATTATTCATTTTAAGTGGATGCACTTTATGGCACATAAGTCATACCTCAGTTCAGTTGATTTCACATGAAAGAAATCAGCTAGTGAACGAATCAGTCAATCCATCCACTCACCAGACTTCCTTTATCTACTATTCCACCAGGGCTCAAAATACATAGATGTAACCCAATCCGGCACACCTTAGGTCAGTTTCCCAGCCAGACTTTTTCCAATGAGGATGGGAATTGGTACTTATTTCGTGCTTATCATGTGCCAGGCTCTGTTCATAATCATTTCAATTCTTCCTCACAAGGGTCTTGTGAAGCAGGCAATAGTATTCTCATTTTGCAGACAAGGTCACTAAGTCTCAGAAAAGAAAAGTGACATCCTGAAACCATACATCCCCAAAACGGAAGACCCAGGATTTGAGCCCACATTTCTCAGACTCCTAGGCTATATCACAAACTTATTCCCACTGAGGGCCCTAATACAAACCTCGTGTGTGTGTGTGTGTGTGTGTGTGTGTATACGCGTGAGCATACAAACACGGCCTTGTACACATCTCTCGTCTCTCCAGGAGAAAATGTTCCCACTGCCAAAGGGATTAAATGTGTTTCTCATCATTTGTGAGTGTCATGGGAAGACTCGAGAAGAAGCAGTAGCCAGGTCCAGATGTTGTCTCTGGTCCACTGAGGACAGAGAAATCATCCCGGCTGGAGCAAGAGGCTCAGCCAGTAGTGTCCCTTGTGGGATGAGAGAGGCTGAGGGTGGGGGTATTCTATGCCCAAGTGTGGGGCTCAAGGGATCATGTCGGCAATGTCAGGGATATGTTTATGTTGAGCTGGAGTGGGGGCATCCAAAGAAGACCTCAGTATGACTTTGTCCTGTAAATCATAACCTACCACTCAAGTATAAGAAGGAAGGAGGAGGAGAGGCAGAGGAATGCAGAAAATGGACATTTTTGGGAACTTAACCGTATTCGGGGCACTGTGCCAGACACTTGCATACATATCTTACTTGAGCATCATAGAACCCTGCCAGGTAAGAGAATGTTTTTTTTCCTTTTTCTTAGATGAAGAAATGGAGGCTCAGAAAAATGATGGAACTTGTATGAATCACGTGAATGGTACATGACATGTCGCTTTCCTTCTACTGGCACTTTCTTCCAGAGTAAAGACCTTGCTGTCTTTAGCATTTTCTCAACTTAGCATTTTCCCAAAGAAATTCACTGCCCAATATGTTTACTCACACACCCATCCACCCATTTACTTACCCTTCCATCCATCCATAGCCACATCTAATCCATGTACTTAATCATGCAATTATCCATCAATCCACTTATCCACTCATCCAAGCATTCACACAGTTGTCCATCAGTGCATGCACATATGCAAACACCAGTACTTTATCCACCCACGGGTCCCACTAGACACCATCCAACTACCCAACCAACCATTCAACCACCTACCAATCCACCCACCCATCTATTTACTACCCAACCAGTCACCCATTTATATATATAGCCACCTATGTATGTGTCCCCCTACCTATTCACTCAACCGATCATTCCATGATTCATCCACCCATCCATCCTCCCACCAAACGCATAACCAACCAGATGCTACCCATCACTCCAAGCACATGTCCAATCATCCACTCATCATTCATGGATCCACTAGGCCAGCCACCCATCCGCATTCGGGTATACCAAAACACAGACATGCTGTGATGGTTAATGTTATGTATCAAGTTAGCTAGGCCACGATACTCACATATGTGGTCAAACACCAATCTAGATATTGCTGTAAAGATATTTTTAAGATGAGAATAATGTTTGAACAGTAGACTTTAAGTAAAGCAGATTACCCTCCATAATGTGGGTGGGCCTCATCCAATCAGTTGAGGCCTTAAGACAAAAAATACTGAGGTCCTCGAGGAAGAGAATTCTGAGTTCTAAAGACTTGGGAGATATTTTAAAAGCAGCAACGGCAGGACTTGGTGACTGAAAGAAGATGATGCCATCAAGGAGGACCATGTTTCTGACTCAAGAGCCAAGATAAGTGGAGGTACCACTGCCCAAGAACAAGCTGATAGGAGAGGAAGGGGAAGCAGTGGGCAGTTCAAGTTTGGCCAAGTTGTGTTGGCAGTCTCTGGGGAACCTCCAGGGGGACATTCGGCAGCTGGGAGACATGAGCAGCTGGAGCTTAAGGAACAGAAAACTGAGGGTAGAGGCTTGGGTCCAACGGAATGAGTAGGTGACAGTCCTATTTGAGCTGAGGGGCCTCAGGGCCATAAACAGACTTCTGTAGGGGGAGATCGATGCAGCAAGGGGATCCCAGAAGACTTGTTGCTCCCCTGGCTGGGGTCCTGACCTCCCCCTGCTCTGAGCTCCTGGGAGGAGTCTGGCCCCTACCAGGGGGCCTTCCAATCCGCTCCCTCTTTCTCTGGGGTTCATGGAGGGTTCACAGGAGCAGACGGACCCCGTAGGGCTCCTGCACAGATGGGAAATGGGGCCATCTCAGGCTCCAGCCCAGGGGTGGGCCCCAGAGCTCCAGCTGGAAACCCCATTTGGGGGCTGCAGGGGTGTGTGTAAAACTGCTCCCTGGGTGGCTCAGGCCAGTGCAGCTCAGAGAACAAACTGTTGTCTCTGCCATAAATCCCCTCGGCCATAAAGTCCCTTCCCCCCTGACCCCTTGGTTGGTGTGAGAAACTGAGGGCAGGGCAGGGCAGGGTGATGACCTCCTGACTCCGGGGCCACTGGCCTTCCAGCCCACCATGTCACTCCTTTCAAGGCCTCCTGCGCCCGCTCAGGGCCCCAACACGGAGAGACACAGGCCCAGCCTGGGAGTCAAAAACCCTGGTTCAAGACCCAGCGGTGCCCTGGTTTCCCCCAGGTCATTTCCCCATCGGGATCTCAGTTTCTTACTAGCAAATTGTCTTTGAGAATCCCTGTCTTGCCCCCTGGAGGGGAGTATGAGGGTCAAAGAAAAGGGGCAGTTTAGTATCACAGATAAGAGGAAAGTCAGCATGCCCCACTGTCATTTAACCTCTCTGGGCCTTTTCTTACCTGTAAAATTGGGGTAATGATAAGACCTACGTCAAGGGGTTGTGTGGATAAAGTGAGGGACTGACTGAGGTACTGAAGGTAGAGTACAGAATGCGATACTTTAGAGCAAAGCCTTTTGAAAGATGCATATAGAAGTGCATTTCCTAAATGTTTGTAAAACTTTTGAAGGATCCTAAAATGGTTATTCAACACTTTGACGACTGGGGAAAATGTGGTTAATAAAGATTTCTGTAGGGGTGGCTGGATGGCTCAGTCGGTTAAGCGTCCGACTTCGACTCGGGTCATGATCTCGCGGTTCTCGAGTTCGAGCCCCACGTTGAGCTCTGTGCTGACAGCTCGGAGCCTGGAACCTGCTTCGGATTCTGTGTCTCCCTCTCTCTCTGCCTGTCTCCTGCTTGTACTCCCTCTCTCTCTCTCTCTCTTTCTCTCTCTCTCTCAAAAATAAATTAAAAAATAAAATAAAATGGGGCACCTGGGTGGCTCAGTCAGTTGAGCGTCCAACTTCAGCTCAGTTCATGATCTCACAGTTCGTGGGTTCCAGCCCCGCGTCGGGCTCTGTGCTGACAGCTCAGAACCTGGAGCCTGTTTTGGATTCTGCATCTCCCTTTCTCTCTGTTCCTCCTCTGCTCTCACTCTCTCTCTCTCAAAAATAAATAAAGATTTAAAAAATAATAATAAAATAAAATAAAATAATGATTTTTGTAAACTGCCTGAGAAATGACATGATATTTTTCAGTTGCTCTTCACTTTCCTGGGATTTTTATTCATTTATTTGACAAAAGTGTGTCTAGACATAAGCAAATGCACATGGTGCAAAACCAAGATTGTATAAGTGAAAAGAAAGCTGTCTCCACACCCGTATTCTCCAGCTCCCTAGTTCCCTATCGTTATCAACAGTTTTGCGTATTCTTTCTGAAAACTTCACATGCACACATACATAGACATAAAAGGTGAGGGAAGGAGCCAACATCGCGATGAGCAATTCAGGTCACTGGTGCGGACCAGCATCCTGAGAAGCATGGAAGGTGGGGAATGAATAGAGGAAGATGTGATGCCCCATGGAGATGGCCCCTTTCAGGAACAAGACACTCGCTCATTCTTCGGCTGCCTGCCATGTCACCTGAAGATGGCACATAGCTGAGTCCCCTCGCAAGGAATGGCCCTCCGACGAGGTGAGCCACCTCACCCAAGGCTACACCCTTCCAGGGCAGCCTGCATCCCAACACTGGTCCCTGGCCTCAATTCCAACAACCTGGAAGAGCCATCCCAGCTCCAGAGACGCCCACGGGATTGGGAGGGCCTTTGTTTCCACTGCCTGGCGGCTCATCTCCTCCCTCTGCCCAGGCCTGCTTTCCTCACCCCCTCAGAGGATCCCCCTACCGGGCTGGAGTGGCGCAGCTTGAAAAACTCTCCCCAGCAGTGAAATGTGAGGGGCTCTGTTGGGACGAAATGCAGCACAAGCACCGCCAGGACATGTGACAGTTGGGGAAAGAGGCCATCGTAACCACCCTGGCTGATGAGTGTTGCCAACGATCAGTGATACATTAGTGAAAGGCAGTTAAAAGGCTGAGCGTGATTAATTACCAACTGAAGGTGAAGTGTAAAAGCCAGGAGTTCTCCTTGGCCACATCAGAAGGGGTTCCATCTCTTTCAAGAGACGCCAGGGGAAGTAGAGAACCAAGCCCAGAGTTAACTAAAAGAGAAGCTTCAGAGAAGGTTGGATTTTCCAGCAAGTCTGCTCTGCCAGCATCATAGTCCTGCTTAGAAAGAATGGGACCCTGGGGCACCCGGGTGGCTCAGTTGGTTGAGTGTTCGACTTCAGCTCAGGTCATGATCTCGCAGTCTGTGAGTTCAAGCCCCGCATCGGGCTCTGTGCTGACAGCTCAGAGCCTGGAGTCTGCTTCAGATTCTGTGCCTCCCTCTCTCTCTTCCCCTCCCCTGCTCATGCTCTGTCTCTGTCTCAAAAATAAATAAAAACATTAAAAAAAATTTTTAGAAGGAGTGGGACCCTGAGGTGTGGGAACTTGTAGGTGGATGCACTTAAAAATCTAGAATCCCTGAGTTTTTCTGAACCCCATGAACATGCAGAACCACTGCCTGTTAAATGCTAGCATTTGTCTCCCATTTGAAGATGACGCAGAGGCCTGTACCTTGAAGGGAAAAAAAAAAAAAAAAGAGATCTACCTCAGTCAGAATCTACCCTCATCTCTCTTCCTGGCTGCCAGACCAGTGACTTGAGTTAATCACAATACAACAGGGCCAGGAGAGTGCCAAGCCCACTAAAGGAAATAATAGGGAACTAACACTAACTCAACCAAGCATCTCCAATTGCAACTGCCATGTTGGAGGTGGTGTCTTTGCTAAAGCAGATTAACGTGGTGTCAGGTGCATGGTATGTGGCTGTTGATCTGGCAAATGCATGTAATTCTAACCCCATTAGGAAGGAGAACCAGAAGCATTTCATACTCGTGAGGCATGCATAACAGTATTTTCCAGGACTATGTTCACTCTCCCAACCTCTATCATAACACACTCCAAAGACACACAGAGAGTCTGGACATTGTAGATAGATGAACACAGTAGACCCTAAATTGGAAAGCCTGGCATGTTAATCAGACCGCATGAACAAGTGACAGGTATATTGGATGCCTTGGTAAGAAACCTGCTTTACAGAGAACAGGAAAAAAACTCTATGAAGATTCCAAAACCCACCATAACAGTGACATTTTTAAGGGCCTAGTAGTTCTGGAACATGCTGAGTTAACTCCCTTGAAAGTAAAGAACAACTTAATGTAGCACATAGCCCCCACCATGAAGAAGGGAACACAGCACCTGGTAGGACTCTCTGGGTTCTAGAGGCAGCCTATTTGGAAATGCTGCTCTGATCCCTTTACCAAGTGATGTGGAACTGGGCTGTGCATGGGAAGTGAGCAAGGAAGGGAGGCAGTGGTTACAAGTACCCTGAGCTCTGGAGCCAGGCTGATAGGGTGTGAGTCCTGGTTCCATCACATATGGCTGTGTGACCTTGGGTAGGGATAGCAATGATGCCTATCTCAAGGCCACAGGGAGTTAATACGTCAGAAACAGAACAGTATCTGACACACGGTAAATATTCCTGGAATGATTATAAATGGCAGAGCACAGACTCAAACACAGATTTGAACCATGGACTCTTTCTCTTGCTCCACCCAAGACATGGGACAAGATGGCATTAAAGCCAAGGAAAGAGAGAGGGACCTATTCTAGGACTGTGGCAGGGGTGTCTCAGCAATCACAGTGCAGCTCAGAGTGGAGAGAGAGGGAGAGAGGGAGGCAGCTTCCACGGCTTTAGTAAATGTGGCTTGTGGACTGATGGCTGGAATATCAAAGTCTGGGCTGACCAGATGAGCTGTAATATTTGGGGTGACACGAGATACCTTAAAAAGAATAACATTAAGTAAAAAAAAAACCAAATTCTCTGTGGTTTCACCAAATACACACTTCCTTCTCACTCATGTCAAGTTCCCCTGATGATGAAAAGTTGGTGGCTGTGCTTCATGATGTCACTCAGGGACGCAAGATCTTTCCATCTGGTGGCTCCAACATCTCCTAGGGCCTCAGAGTCTTCTAGATCATCTGCAGGTGGCCAAGAAATAGGAGTGGCAGCACGAAGGCTCCTGCCGGAAGCTGTAAGGCCTAGCAGTGGCTCCCCTACCCCCACTCCCACCCCACTGGCAGAATCTCAGTCATGGCCTTACTTAGCTGCAAGGAGTGGGAAAATGTAGTCTAGCTGTGAGCCCAGGGAATGTGAGAAAATGGATTTGAGGCACACTTAGCTTGTCTCTGCCCTAGGCTTTGAGCTGGGAAGCCATAATGATACCTCCTCCAGGCCATCCTTACACTTGGCACAGAGCTAAGTGCTTGGAAGTCCTCACTAGTTCCTGCCTCCAGGCAGAGCTGACATTCAGCTGGGACCCCCAAAGCAGAGGGCTACCGACAGCCAACAGCCACGCTGCCGGGTCAGAGTCTGTCCTGTCTTTCACTGTGTTGAACACTGCCCTACCTCCCCTGGCTTGGAATGCTCCCCATTTGGAATGGCAGATCCCCCAGAGCACTTCGGCATCTGGCTGTTGGAATTAGACTGCTGTGGGCGAAACCCAGGCTCTGACCTTTGCCAGCTGGGCCAACTTGCTCAAGTCCCTTGACCTTAACCTTGTCTTGCTTAGTCAGGTACTGCGACCCCACTCATCTACTTCCCCAGCCCTCTGTCCCCTCCCCAGCTCCCCACACCAGTTTATTCTGAGTGAATGGAGTGCCATTATAAGACCATTCTGTGTTATAGTTTGGGATACATTAACATTCAACTTCAGCATCAGAATTCAGCCCAAATCTGCTCTTGGCTTCAACTTTGGAAAGCCAACAGCCAAATGCCAACTTAGTGTCATTTTTGGCATCCTTAAACTGTGTGGGAGAAATGGTCATGGAATCACATAGGTTTCCAATCATGTCCAATCATCACAGCAGCGTCAGTAATACATACAAGACACGGCATTCGAGGTTATTGTTACTATCTGACTATTGACTTCCCAACATAGGCAGTGATTCTAAGTGTAACTCATAGTGGACATTGCCTTGTAGGATTTTTAGCTTGTCAGTGATAAGACACATTTCACCTTTCAGTGAAAGGGTAAGGTATCTATCATCAGCATAAATGCCTGCAATGATCCATGGCAGTTATGCACACTGTTCATTTTAGGTACAAAAGCTATCATTTAAAAAGCTCAGTTAGTTAATTAAAGGAAACAAATTATAGTTGTTGGGAGACAATTCTTTCTCTTTGGCCTCTCACTTTTCCAAACAGCTTGGGAGCCAAGATTCTGACTATGTTTTCAAGGATACTTGAGTAGTGAACAATCCTGGAAGATAGAGATGGTGTTTGCCTCCAGGGCAGTGGGTGAATGTGTCCATCGTCCAGTGTAACAAAGAAAATGTCTTCCTCTGGAGCAAAAGTAAGGCAAATTTTCTGTACATTACAAGGATTCAGTTCCCTCAACTTGGAGTTCCTCAGCTATGACAAAAACCCACTGTGTGTAGCAGCCACCTTGCCCCTCCACACCCCACCATCCATTGGTGAAGTTCATGCCGTCTGCTTCGCTGTAGGTAATAATGTCTTTTGTCTCTGACCCAAGAGTCTTGTGTCTTCTGCCAGCATCCATGAAATAGTGCAAGCAAACTTGTTAACTTACAAGTAGGTAACATCTCAGACCCTTCACAGTTCTTGACAAGTTTATTTGAATTTTAAAAGAGAATTGTCTTAGATCAGGTTCCCTGGGAAATGGCTCTGAGATGGGAGATATGGATGGATGGATGGATGGATCGTTGGATGGATGGATATGTGAATTGATATGTGGATGGACAGATGGAAGGGGAAAAAAGTAAGGACTCCTGAGCATTCAGGCAGGAGAGGTGACTCATTTTCTCTCCAGGTCTGGGGAAGGGAGGCAGGTATGAAGCAGCAGGCGATGGGTGAATTCCCAGATGCTGCTTCCTGACCCAGCACGTCTCCTGTTTCCAATCTGCATACTCACCCTTTCCAAGGAGGGCTGCGATTAAACCCAGCTGAACACCAAGCCCCAGGGATGGGAACTCAACAAATTCTGCACCCCAATTGACAGGCAGATGGGACTGTCAAGCAGAAAGAGAGAGGACTGCCCAGGACCAGGGCACAGACCTCCCCCTTCGGCTGAAGACTTTAATCAAGGGATTATGCACATGACTACTTTGTAGCCAGGTGAAATTTGTGGAAAGCAGACAGGGCTCAAAATGCAGCAGAAACCTGCTTTGAATTTACAGAGCAGACCTCCATGGGAGAGGAGGGGAGTTGACTGGGGCCCTCCCTGTCCAAGAGGAGAAAATGGAAGGAATTTGAGAAAAGAGAAAAAAGTTTGGGGAGGGCTCACTCTCACTGGACACCCTCTCCATGCCAGGTAGGATACTCAGAGGCTTAGAAATGGCATCTCAGGGGGCGCCTGGGTGGCTCAGTTGGTTAGGCATCCGACTTCAGCTCAGGTCATGATCTCATGGTCTGTGAGTTCGAGCCCCGCATCGGGCTCTGGGCTGACAGCTCGGAGCCTGGAGCTTGCTTCGGATTCTGTGTCTCCCTCTCTCTCCCTCTCTCTCTGCCCCTGCCCCATTCATGCTCTGTCTCTCTCTGTCTCAAAAATAAATAAACATTTAAAAAAAATTTAAGAAATGGCATCTCAGCATGCCAAACTCCAGTAACCCCTCCACCATGTCCATATGCAAGGACCTGTATGTTTCTACTGCTAACAGTGTAAGCTCTGATCAACAGCAATAATAACAGCAATGGGGTCAGCAAACTTTCTATAAAGGGCCAGATAGAAAACATTTTGGGTTTTTCAGGCCATACGGTCTCTGTTGCAACAATTTCACTTTGCTATTGTAGTGTGAAAATAGGCATAGGCAATATGTAAATGAATGGGTGTGTCTGTGTTCCAATAAAACTTTATTTGTATAAATAAAATATATTTTATTTGGGGCTGGATTTGGCTCACGGGCCATAGTTTGCCCACCCAGCTTAAGGTTAAAAAACACTGTAGCCCCTTTTAAAGACTAACGCTGAACAAATTAAAGACTTTTAACCCCACAAAATGCAAGATAGTCCCAAGATAATTTCAGGACTTCTTAATAACATCAATCCATATAGCACTATAGGCAGGGCCGTTATATAAGTTGTACGGTGACATTTTTTTTCTCTTAATCTCATCAGGGTGGTTCCAGGGCAGTAAATAGGGTAGCCAGCTAAAATATAGGATGCCCAGTCAAATTCAGATTTCAGATAAATGGCAAATGGTGTTTTAATATATGTGTGTCTATACTTAAGAGTTAGAAGGAACTAGAACATTTAGGACATAAACTAAAGAATTATTCGGGTTTTTTTTTTTTCCTGAAAGCATTTTTGTTTGCTAAATCTGGCAATCCTAACTGTACATGTGATCTCATTTGAAGAAACTATGGACCATCTGTCTCTGTCTACAGCCCTTCCTGATAGCAAGGTCAGGGTCAAATGGAACTAGTGTCCCCAGACTCCCACCACCACCTCACAGAGGCCCTGGATTCAAAGTAGAAAAGTCACCTGTGAGCCAGGCAGACCCGGGTTCCCTACACAAACTGCCTGGCCCTGAGTGGGTCCTCCATAAACCGTAGTTGTGGTTTTTAATTCATTTGCAGTATCTTGATGTATTTTACGTTCCCTTTGTAAATCTATCACCAGTTCTGTGACCCTGACCAAGTTCCTTAACTTTTCTCGAGCCTTAGTTTCCCCCTCTGCAACATGGGGATAATGAAGGCACCTCCTTACGGGGTCTGTGAAATGAATCAAACGAAGCAATGCTGGTGAAGTGTTTAACATCATGCCTGGCAACTAGTATGCCCTCTTGGGATTTTTAGTAAAGCATAATAACTAATTCCAGCTTCACATACATTCTTCCATTAAGTCCTCAAAACAAGCAGAGTGATGGCCAGTAAGACCCCCATTAAGACCAGATAAACGGAAGCCCCAAGAACTGACATCACTCGCAGAAAATAAGCACCAGAGATGGGATTTCAGCTGTAGGCCCCGGCTACCGTCAACTCAACAGCAGGCAGGGGCGGGCCTGCTCCAGGCCGGCAAGAACATAAAAAGCCCAGGTCAGTTTGGCCTCCAAAGACCTCAGACACGAGTCTCCCCTCCACCCCCACCCATCTGCTAAGCAAGGTCCCATCTGCCCAGCAGGTGATACTTGCCCGTAGACCCAGTGCATCTTTCCCTGGGTCAGGTCGAACTGCTGGAATCAGACCACCCAGGCTTTTCCTGTTGCAGAGGAGATGGGGGGAGAGCCCCTCTGCCTCTCAAATATTCTGTCTTCTCCACCCTGAGGACTCCTCTCGATGCCGGAGGCAGGAGCCTCTCTGGTGCCACGGGACACAAAGTCTTCCTGACCTCACTTTCCCCCAGGCACCATTCTCGCCCGTTTCTAGTCCTTACCCGACCCTGTACTTCTCTCTGGCAGCACAGAGCACACCAGAAATCATCCACTCAAGTCTGTGTAATGCTTTATTTAGCGCCAATCTTCACCACTGGGCTTTGGGCTCCATGCAGGTGAGACGTGGCCTGTGTGTTCCCTGCCCCATCCCCACCGAACCCAGTGTCTGGAATGGGCAGGAACCCACTAAACACTTGTTGAATGACTGACACACTGAGGCAACTAACATTTCCCGGGCACCTACCCTGTCCTAAGCGCTTTGCCTCCGTTTTCTCGTTGTGTTTTTGTAGCAGTGTTTTCAGGTTGGAATGGGCAGTCCCATTTTACAGACGGAAAAAGTGAGGCTCGGGGCCATAGTCACAGAAAGCACTGTGACATGGCCGTTCAGAGTGAGACCTTCTACCACTTGCTGTCTGCGCAATCACAGGCAAAGCCCACATCGGTAAGATGGAAGCAATTATCTTACCTTCCGCAAGGGGCTGTCGTGAGGACTCAAACAGAAAATGAGAGAGCGTGCTCAGGCCAGTCTCTGGAGCACAATGCCCTAGAACTATCACAGTTATGATCCTTCCTGACTGGTGCAGCTAATGAGTTCTGGCGCTGTGATCTAATTGCATTGCGCGTTCTACTGCCCCCGAGAAAAGCAAGACAAAAGAGGGGCAGTGGTGGGGCCTGGAGACCTGGCCTTTTGTAGGCTTCAGCCAGGTGAGCCTCCACATTGGACCTTTCCCTAAAAAGAAAGGCCTAGCTCTGCGGGTCCTGACTCAGTGGAGCCGGTAGGGCCAGAGGAGAGCCAGCTGGGAGCTTTAACTGCAAGGCTTAGTCATGCTAACAGCCCAGGCTGAGGCTGAGGCTGGGGCCGACTGTGCTAAGGATTAACATGGGATAGGAGAGAGAAGGGAGAACACACGGTCTAGACTTCTCTGCCCCCAGATCAGCCGTCCATCTCTGTTCTTCCCCAGACCTGGAATAGAAGCTTTCTATTCCCTGGGAAAGGCATAGGACTCAGTGGATAAGTCCTCACAATGGAACCCCATCTCCAGGCGCCCCTCTAGCTCAACAAGCATAGTGGGAAAGACCCACAGGCTCTTGAGCTGGCCACACCTAAGGTCAAACCCCAAACTCATCATGCCCTCACCCAGATGTGTGACCTCGGGCAGGTAGCTTGGGGCCTCAGTCTTATTCACAAAATGGGTAGGAATAAATACACCATACCCCAGTTGCTCTGGGGATCAAATAAAACTAACATGAGAAATGCACTTGGTATGCAGTAGGCGCTCCATAGATGTCTGCTTCCACCCTCTGCTTCCACCTGTGCCTCCTGGTCCCCATCCCCCTCTAGGTCTCTCTTCCCAGCTCATTTCAGGGCAAGAGTTGGAAAGAACTAGGAGACCATCTTGGAAGGCAAGCCTCAGGCTCTGCAGAAGGGATCCAGGGCCAAACATAACATTAGATTATTAAAAATGTGGATTGTAAACACCAGCATAACTGGCCAGAACACAGTGGCCACCAGACCACAGCCCAGCTGCTCCTCATGCCCAGGGCCACACCTCCTGTTGCCCCCAGGTCTGGGATGTGCTCAGCTGCACAGGCACTGGGCACAGACTGGTGTGTTTTCCCTGAGCTGAGCCCGGGAGACCTGGCCAAACCCTGTCCTCACAGTAAGAAGGCCTGGGCAACAATTACAGGGTCTGTGCTCAGAGGGGAAAGGGCCTCCCACCCCATCCCTGCCCTTGGCTGCCAGACAGGCTCTGAGGAGGTGACAAGAGACCCGGCCCCACAGGATCTCTAATTTAACAGTGCGGTACTTGGTAGAGTGCACACACCAGGATGGGAAACCCCACACCGCCAGTTAGTAGCTACTAGTAGCTACGTGAGCTTGCGCAAGTCATTTTACCTCTCTGAACCCTAGTTTCCTTATCTAGAAAAGGAGGGCTTTAAGAGCCACCCCGTTCCCAGATGGTGATGGTAGGGTTAAATGAGACAGTGCATGTAAAGCTCAATGCCTGGCAAAATAAAAGCACACCCTTAGTCCAGCCCCAAACTGGACAAGATCGAGGCTGGAGACCAAGGTCTCACCACGATTAGGAGCTCTCTGGTCACTGAAGTGGTCGCTTCATTAGCACCCAAAAGTGAGCAGCCTGCATGCAGGGGTGAGTGAGCAAGCTTTGGAGCCAAACAGCTAGCTGGCTCTGAACCCTAACCCCATCACGTCATGGTTGTCACTGCCCCAGCTGAGTTTCTGTGGTTCCAACTACAAATAACCTTGTTACCTAGTTCATTGGCCTCACCTCCTCATTCAAGGAATTATTGAAATGGTTATCAAGTAAGTACATTGTGTGCAGCTCTAGAAGCCATGGACCGATAGGGCTGGGCTCCTGTCCTCAGGGCTATTGTAGTGATTCAAGGAGATACTGTGTGGATAATACCCGGCATTTGACAAGGGCTCAGTAGGTTGTCTTTTCTTCATTAATTACTGCCTGCCTCTTTCCTCCTTTTCTTCCTCCCTTCGTCCCTTCTCCCTCCCTTTCTTTCTTCCTTCTCTCCTCCCTCCCTCCTACCAATGAGGCATGAATCAGACATTGGCCCTCTGGGAATAATTACATGGAGAATGGGGGTAGAGGGTCCAACCCCCCCCCCATTCCCCAAACAGGTGCCAAGCCCTTCTTGGCAGGTGCAGACCAGGGCCTGGAAGGAAAAGACAAAGTCAGTGGCCGCAACAGGAGAAAGGGTTTTGAAAAACAACCCCCACGAGTTGCCTTCTAAATGACTGAAACTCTGGCTCAGAGACCTTGCTTGCCCCAAATGCCTGACCCTCAGCTCTGCAAGGCAAGGCAAGCAGGGGCCGGATGGCTCAGTGTCCCTCTCAGCAGTTTGTTCCAGCCCAGGGGCCTGGGAAAGCCCCTTCTGGGCAGGGGAAGATGCTGGTCACACCACTGGGGCTGGCCCTGGGACTCCCCAAAGTCATGCCAGGGTCACGACCTCATACGGAATGGGGCTACGGGGCCCTCCCCGGCCAGGCTTGGCCTCACTGGCCCGCCCGCCTGGCGGCCTGTGTCACCGCCCAGCCTGGCTGAAACCTGAGCCAGAGATAGAGCCCCGGCCGAGCCAGCCAGTTATGTCTTAATGTAATTTAGCTGTAATCGCAGCGTGTTTTCCTTCGCTATAATTAGTAAAATGTGGTTGTTTTCTGTGTTCCTGGAAGATGTCTGAACTGGAGCCAGCTCCCCGTAGCTTTTCTGACAAGCTCTCCCAAACAGGCCCACCAGCACCACCGTAGGCTTACCAACACTTTTTTTTACCCCTTAACCTGAGTCCTCCTGATTCTGGAGTTGGGGCCTCTCCCTCCTGGCCCCCGAGGATAGGCCCTTGGGCTCAGTACAGTGCTGGGCATGCTGTAAGTGCTCAATGAATGTGGGTGGGTGATTGAGCCACCAACCCAGCAACAACAACAAAAAGACACGGAAGGAAGGGACTCCTGTTTTAGGAATTCTCCAAGATCCTCAGAGAAATGTGTATGTGTGTGTGTGCGTGGGTACACGCACACACGCTTGTGCAGTCGTCCACTTGTGGGGGTATCCTTGGGGGTCCACCTGCCTGTGACTCTAGGTCGCTATGTGTCCAGCTGACGATGCTGGAGCCCTTGAGTTTGAATATGAGTACTCTGGGGGTTTGGGGACCTCCTGGAGAGTGCCAGAACTGACCCTGAATGTTCTGGCCAGGGTGTGGGAGGTTCCCACAAGGCAAAGGATGTGGAGCACCCAAGCCCTACTGTCCTGTAACCCATTTCTTACAGCCCCTGCCTTGGATTCTAATTAGGTACAGTCTTTCCTCCTTTCATTCAGTCATTCAGCCATTCAACAAACATTTATTGGGCCCTACTGTGCGTCATCACGTATCACTCTTAGTGGTTCTCCATTGAGTCTCCCTATAACATCTCACTCCCCCACTTAGCCATTAGTTCAATGAGCATTTGTTAAATAATTACATGGGCTAGACGGTGGGGTTTTGTGTCTGTTTGTTGGCATGAAGGATCAAGATTCAGATTTTCTGCCTTTGTCAAAGTCTTTTCCAAAGAGAGGTATATTTAAGATAGATAGATTTTCAGATTTTGTATTATTATTTGATCCATCACTAAGTAAAATAAAGTGATAATAGCACTCACCTCACAGACTTCTTGTTTACCGTTCACATTAAAGTCCTTAGCACAAGGATGCCTGGGTGTCTCTGTCAGTTAAGCTTTCGAATTCTGCTCAGGTCATGATCTCATGGTTCGTGAATTCAAGCCCCACATCAGGCTGTCTGCTAGCAGCACAGAGCCTGCTTCGGATACTCTGTCTCCCTCTCTCTCTCTCTCTCTCTCTGCCCTACCCCACTCTCTCTCAAAAATAAACATTAAAAATAAATAAAGTCTCTAGCACAGTACCTGGAACACAGGAAGTACTCGTTAAATATCAGTAATGCCAATTACTATTTCACAGAAGTGGTAGGGCAGTTGGGATCATGAACCCCTCACCACCATGTGACCTCACACTGGTGACTTAACCTCTCTGAAAGCATTTTGAATTTTTTTTAAATGCTTATTTATTTTTGAGACAGAGGGAGACAGAGCACGAACAGGGGAGGGTCAGAGAGAGGGAGACACAGAATCGGAAGCAGGCTCCAGGCTCTGAGCCATCAGCACAGAGCCCGACGCGGGGCTCGAACTCACGGACTGTGAGATCATGACCTGAGCCGAAGTCGGATGCTCAACGGACTGAGCCACCCAGGCGCCCCTGAAAGCATTTTGAACGTGATTACTGTGTAAGTGCTCCGTAAATGTAAATGGTTATGTCAGTAATTGTGTGGGCTTTACTCTCAATGAACTTGTAATTCTTAGGAAGCGCCCCTGTCAACCACTTCTCTTGAGCCCCTTCAGTTCTGTCATTGGCAGAAATCAACTACAAGCTGGGCCCCACCAGATTCTGTAGCGCCCCACCAGATGCTGAGCTCTGTAGCGCCCCACCAGATACTGAGCTCTGGTTGGCTGAATTTGCCTGAACTCTGAGTGTCCTGATTGGCTGGAACACGAGTAGGTGTAGCCCATTCTCCAGTGCTTCTTTCGCAGTAATTCTCGGAGCGTGATGTCAGACCTCGGACGTGTCCTTTTACCTGGGTTGTTCTTCTTTTTATCTCTTCTCAGGAGATCTCACCAATGCCCAGCTCTACAATTTCTGCGGACAAATCCCCCCAAAACACATTTCCTCTTACAAAACGCCTAAAGGGTGTGGTATTTACCCCACGGCATTTGCAGGACCGAAGCGGGAACGTGCTTGTGTGTAAGGATGCAGAGTTGCACATTCTCACGTTAGGCAGGAGGGTGTTCCTGGGGTCCTGGCGTCAGGCCCCTGCTCACATGAAGAACCTCTAGTTCTTGCAAAAGGACACTTTCCTCTGCCAAGCCCTCCTCTGGCCAGGCACAGAGGTTCGTTTTCGAACCATGAAACATAACGGGGAATTCTTCCATACCCTGTACCATGTCTCGGACCTGGAAGTGGCCGCGCTTTTTCATTCATTCATTTATTTATTCACTCACTCGCTGGGCTTGAAATGCTGTTCTGAACTCTCGGCAGATAGTTAGAAGAGATACAGCATCAAGGTAATGCTACTGAGAGAATATACAATGTGAAATGACTTTAAAGGTGAAACAGAGGATAGCAAAAAGCCACCGAAATGTGAAAAAATTCTTCACGTCACCAGTAATCATAAAACTCTATGTTTGAAGAAGATGAATTTTTTTGGGGGGGGGGGCTCTTCTTTTTTTGTTAACTTTACTTATTTATTTTGAGAGAGAGCGTGGTGGGGGGAGAGGGGCAGATAGGGAGAGAAAGAATCCCAAGTAGGCTCCACACTGCCAGCGTGAACCCCTATGGGGGGGTTGGAGCTCACGAAATGTTGAGATCATGACCTGCGCCAAAATTGAAAAGTCAGATGCTTAACCCACTCAGCCACCCAGAAGCCCCGGCCTCTTCTTTTGATAAAAATGTAAAAGGTTGCTATTAGTATGGAGAGCATAAGAAAACAGGACCTTTCCTATAGTATTAATGAGAACGCAAATTGAATAAACATTTTTGGAAAATAGTTGAGAAAGTTCACACCCAGCATTCATCTCAAAGTAAAACTTGGGCAAACACACAAAGATACGAATTTTTATAGTATTTATAAGAAATTTAAAATAATACAAATGATTATCAAGAGAGGATTGACTAAATAAGTTATGGTACAATATTCACCCAATGAAGAGAAGGGGGGGTGGTGTTAATGACAATGAAAGATGTTTGAAACAAAATAATGTAAAAAGTAAGCTGTAGAAAAGTCTACAGTGCATATAATACTAATGTAGATAAAACATAGATATTTTATAAAACATTCCCAAAGAATATATGCTTCTCTTGATAGTTATTCATTGATGGAATGGTTTTTTAATCGATAAACTTTATTTATTAGAGCAATTTTAGGTTCACAGAAAACTTGAGCAGAAAGTACAGAGTTCTCATCCACCCCCACCCTTCCCCAGACAGGCATAACCTCCCTGATGTCAACATTTGTTACAATTTTTCCAATGGTGAAGGTACATTGACAGCTATTTATTATCTCAAGTCCATAGTTTACATTAGGGTTCACTCTTGGTGTTGTCCATTCCATAGATTTAAAAAAATTTTTTTAACGTTTATTTATTATTAAGAGACAGAGACAGAGCATGAGCACGGGAGGGGCAGAGAGAGGAGGAGACACAGAATCCGAAGCAGGCTCCAGGCTCCGAGCTGTCAGCACAGAGCCCGACGTGGGGCTCGAACCCACAAACCTTGAGATCATGACCTGAGCCAAAGTTGGATGCTTAACCGACTGAGCCACCCAGGCGCCCCCCATTCTATGTATTTTAACAGATGCATGGTGACATGTATCCACCATTATAATATCACACATGGTAGTTTTACCGCCCTAAATATCTTCCATGTTCCACCTGTTCATCCCTCCCCTTCCCTGATTCCTGGCAATCATTAACTTTTTTCCAGAATGTCATATAGTTGGAATTGCATAATACGTAAGCTTTTCAGAGTGGCTTCTTTCACTTAGTCATAGCATTTAAGATTCCCACATGTCTTTTGACGGCTTGCTAGCTCATTTCTTTTTAGTGTTGAATAATATTCCACTCTACAGATGTACACCATTTAGTGATCCATTTGCCTACTGAAGGACATCTTGGTTTCCTCTAAGTTTTGGAAATTATGAAAAAAGCTTCTGAGAACGTTCATGTGCAGGTTTTTGTGTGAACATATGCTTTCAGATCATGTGGGGAAGTATCAAAGAGCACAGTTGCAGTCATATGGCAAGAGTATGTTAAGTTTTATGAGAAGCTTCCAAACTGTTCTATAGTGGTTGTACTGTTTTTGCATTCCCACCAGCAACGAATGAGTTCCTGTTGCTTCACATCCTCGCCAATACTTGGTGTTGTGTTTTGGATTTTGCCACTCTCACATGTGTGTAGTATTATCTCATCGCCATTTTAACTTGCAATTCCCTAATGATACATGATGTTGAACATCTTTTCATGGGCTTAACTGTCATCTGTATATCTGCTTCGGTGAGATGTTTGTTCGGCAGATCTAGTGACCATTTTTTAATTGGTTTGTTCATTTCCTTATTATTGAGTTTTTTTAAATGTTGATTTATTTTTGAGAGAGAGAGAAAGAGAGAGAGAGAGACAAGTGGGAGAGGGACAGAGAAAGAGAGGGAGAGACAAATCCGAAGCAGGCTCCAGGCTCTGAGCTGTCAGCACAGAGCCCGATGTGGGGCTCAAACCCACGAACCATGAGATCACCACCTGAGCCGAAGCTGGACACTTAACTGACTGAGCCACCCAAGCGCCCCATCTTATTATTGAGTTTTAAGAGTTCTTTCTATATTTTGGGCAACAGTCCTTCATCAGTTGTGTATGTTACAAATATTCTCTCCCAGTCTGTGGCTTATCTTCTCGTTCTCTTGACATTGTCTTTCACAAAACAGAAGCTTTAATTTTAATAAGATACATCTTATCAGTGATTCCTTTCATGGATTGTACCTTTGGTGTTACATCTAAAAAGTCATCGTCAGGGGCGCCTGGGTGGCGCAGTCGGTTGGGCGTCCGACTTCAGCCAGGTCACGATCTCGCACTCCGTGAGTTCGAGCCCCGCGTCAGGCTCTGGGCTGATGGCTCGGAGCCTGGAGCCTGTTTCCGATTCTGTGTCTCCCTCTCTCTCTGCCCCTCCCCCGTTCATGCTCTGTCTCTCTCTGTCCCAAAAATAAATAAATGTTGAAAAAAAAAAAAAAAATTTTAAAAAGTCATCGTCATACCCAAGGTTATCTAGGGTTTTTCCTATGCTCCCTTCTAAGAGTTTTATGGTTTTGCATTTTACATTTAGGTCTATGATCAATTTTGAGTTGATTTTTGTGAAGGGTATAAGAGCTGTGTTTAGATTCATTTTTTTTTTTTTTTGCATGTGAATGTCCAGCTGTTCCAGCACCATTTGTTGAAAAGACTATCTTTGCTTCATTTCATCACCTTTGCTCCTTTGTCAAAGATCAGTTGACTTGTCATGTGGGTCTATTTCTGGGTTCTCTGCTGTGTTCCGTTGATCTCTTTGTTCTTTCAGCAATAACTCAGTGTCTTGATTACTGTGGATTTATGGTAAGTCTTGAAATTGGGTAGTGTCTGCCCTCCAACTCTGTTCCTCTTCAATACTGAGTTGGCTATTCTTATTTTGAGCAAAGTGTTACCTGATAGATCAATTAAAAATAGGAAAATAGGGGTGCCTGGGTGGCTCAGTCAGTTGGGCGTCTGACTTTGGCTCAGGTCATGATCTCACGGTTCATGGGTTCAAGCCCCACGTCGGGCTCTGTGCTGACAGCTCAGAGCCTGGAGCCTGCTTTGAATTCTGTGTCTCCCTCTCTCTCTCTGCCCCTTCCCTACTCACGTTCTGTCTCTCTGTCTCTCAAAAATAAATAAACATTGAAAAAAAATTTTAAAGAATAAGAAAATAAAAGATTGTTTGCCATCACTTATTCTCCAATGCTCTCCTTTTCTTTATATAGAATGAGTTTCTGACCTACATCATTTTCCTTCCCTCTGAAAAAGTTTTCTTAGCATTGCTTGCAAGCCAGGTTTACTGGCACCAAATTCCCTTATTGTTTGTCTGAGAAAGTCATTATTCCTCTTCATTTCTGAAGGACAATTTCACATAATGTAGAATTCTAGGTGGGTGGGGTCTTTCTCTCCACACTTTAAATATTTCTCTCCACTTGCATGCATGGTTCCTGAGGAGAAATCTGATCCAATTCTTATCTTTGTTCCTCCTCTGGCTTCCTTCAGGATTTTTTTTCTTTATCTTTCATTTTCCGAAGTTTGAGTCTCATGTGTCTAGCTATAGCTTCTTGGCATTTATTCTGCTTCATGTTCTCTGAGCTTCCTGGATCTGTGGCTTGGTGTCTGGCATTAATTTGGGGGAAACTCTCAGCCCTTATTCCTTCAAATCTTGCGTCTGTCTGTTTCTTTCTTTCCTTTTCTTCTGGCATTCCCACTGTGGTATGTTACAACTTTTGTAATTGCCCCCACAGTTCTTGGATACTCTGTTCTGGGTTTATTTAATTTTTTTAGTGTTTTTTCCTCTTTGCTTTTCAGTTTGGGAAGTTTCTATTGTCACACCCTCAAGCTCAGAGACTCTTTCCTCAGCCATCTCCAGTCTACTAATGAGTATCATTTCTCTTGGTGTTTTTGGCCTCTAGCATTTCTTTTCTTTCTTCCTTAAAATTTCCATCCCTCCGCTCACCTTATCCATGTGTTCTTGCATGTGGTCCGCTTTTTGCCTGAAAGACCTTAGCATATTAATCATAGATTTTTTTTTTTTTTATCCAAACATCCCTGTCATATCTGACTTCGGTTCTGATGCTTGCTCAGTCTCTTCAAGCTGTCTTTTGCCTTTTAGTATGCCTTGTAATTCTTTGTTGGAAAGCAGACATGATGTTCTGGACAAAAGGAATTGCAGTAAATAGGCCTTTAAGTAATGAGGTGGTAAGGTGGGGGAAGGGAGATATTCTATAGCCCTATGATTAGGTCTAAGCCTATGTCCCTGGACTTGTGAAATTCACCAGTGCCTCTCAGTTTTTCCTCCCTTAGGTGGGACAGGATGGCTGGGGCGATAGAGTTATGTATTTCCCTTTCCTCACCCGGAAGGTCAGAAAAACCGGAGTTGGAGACTTCCCTTCCTCTGAGTCAGTTAGGTTCTGATAAAATTCCAAAAGGCTAAGCTCTGGTAAAATAATTTCTCTGGAGGACAAGCCTGTTAAGCAAAACAGTCTTCTGGCGTATCTCAAAATGGTTCCTTTCCTTGTCCCCCTGCTAGAAGGATGAGGAGTTTTTCTGAGCTGTGAGGAGGACCTTGTCGAGCTCCCAGGACTAACACTGACAAATGTGTGGGGTCTCTCTCGGTGACTGAGTTGCCCTGATGTTTTTAATGCTCAGAACTCTCCACCCTGATCCCCCAGGGGTTCATCCATTACAGTTTTGGTTCTCCCACCACAGTACTGGGTCCTGTGGAGACTTCTGCTCATGGTTTTCTGCTCCAGGAAGTTGTGACTCTCTGTAGCCACCTGCCTGTCTCTCCCAGTTTGGGGGCAGCAGTTTTCCCTGCGACCTCACTTCTCTGAAAGATTCAAGAGGAGTTGTTGATTTTTCAGTTTTTCACTTGTTAGGATGGAGTGGGGACTTCTAAACTCTTTACATGCTGGGCCAGAAATTGAAAGTCCCTGATGGGATGATTTTAAAGAGTATTTTTGCTTTCCATCTGTATTAGTCAGGGTTTTCCAGACAAACAGAACCAATACGATGTATAGAGAGAGAAAGAGATTTATTTTAAGGAATTGGCTCACACGATTATGGAAGCTGGCAAGGCCAAAATCTGTGGGGTGGGATGGCAGGCTGGAGACTCAGATAAGAGCCAATGTTGCAGTTCAAGTCCAAAGGCTGTTTGCTTCAGAATTCCCTCAGGCTCAGAGAAGCTCATTCTTTTCAGGTCTATGCAGGCCTTCAACTGATTGAAGAGTCCTGCCCACAGTATGGAGGGTATCCGCATTATTCAAATTCCACCCATTTAAATTGTAATCTCATCCAAAAACACCCTCAGCGTAATATCCAGAATAATGTGGCCCAGCCAAATTGACAATAAAATTAACCATCACCCCATTTTTATAACATCACATTTGCTCGGAATGTTTACAGTGTGTCTATTTTGCTTATAATCAGAAGAAAAAAAAAGAATACAACAAAATTAAATGCAATAAAGTGTGGTAAATCATATATTTAAAATTCTAGGATTCTCTACATGAGAATCCCAGGTGGGAAGACACTCCAGTGAGTAAGGAATATGAACTTGATGCCTTCTGTTTTGGTTGCCCAGACACGCTTGTTTTTGCTTCCATCCAAGTTGTCCTCTGTGTCCAGATACACGAGGCGCCATTGTTGAGGGAAAATGTTCCATCTGGAGCTGGAAACTGTTGGTGGAGCTCGGTCGGGATCAGGCAACAGGACCAAAGAAAGAGGAGGGTGGTGTAAACACACGGAAGCACAGCAAGGAAAAGCATGGAGGAGGGAGGGAGGGACTGGCTGAGGGAAGGAAGGCAGAAAATAGCGTTCAGTAAATTGGAGCAGACGGGCAACTACACCACACTTCACAGAGCTGGTGTGGAAAGGAGGGTCCCAAGGGTGCCAGGGCCGTAGTCAACGTACCAAAGGATGTCCCAAGGACGTCCCTTCAGGTGACTCCCCAAAATTCCCATTTCCCAAACATGGGTCTCGCCAGGTCTCAACCCCCTTCCACCCATTTTAAGACTTTTACTGACTCCCCATTGCTCTCAGAAGAAAGCCTCAACCTCATAGCCTGACACTCAAAGCCATGGTGGTGTGGCTCCAGGTTTCCCCAGCAGTATCTCCTGAGGCAGCCGCTCCGTGAATGCTCACCAGTCCCCTCGGCCTCGAGGTCTTTCCAACGCCCCCAGCACTCTTGAGTGAGTCATCCCTCCCTCTGGGCTCAGACCGAAATTTCTACCCCTGTGTGCCATGACTTGGGTCATTGTGTCTGCCTCCTTCTAACACTGTGCCCCTGGGGTCAGGGATCGTATGGCATTTATTCTGACATCCCTGATGGCAGCCTGTGCCATAGACATGTGTTGCGTGTTTTGAAGTCACTTACCCACCCCTGTCTCCCCCACCTATCCCCCCCCACACACACACACACACAGGCTACACCCACCACCACGGTCACTGTACATGGACCACACGCTTAACTGGGTAGCAGAGTGGAGAGAGGGCACACGGAATGCCACCAACGCCAGCTCTCAGGTTCTGTGTGTTTGCCATGTGCCAGGCATGTTTCTAAACACTGCACATGAATTATCTCATTTGATTTTCATTAAGAACTTTATAAGGTCAGCATCAGGATGAACCCCTTTTGTAGATGGTGAAATGGAGGCTGGGAAAGTTGTCTTTGCCCCAAATCACATAGGGGGGGCTGGTGGGGCCCGGATTTGTAACCCCTGCTATTTGACCTCATAGCCCACACTGTTAAGCAGTAGACTCCATAAACTCACAGACTAACCAAAGAAGACCTAATTCCTGGTCACAACTTCATGAAACGATCCTAGAGTTCATCTGGAAGGATAGTTGTGACAAAGGTCATGAAATATTTGAGAAAAAAGAGTGATTGGCGGAGGAGGGGGGGCCGTCCTGCTCTACCAGATACCAAAACACATTATCAAGTCACAATACTTAAAATGGCGGGATTGAGTCTAATCCGGTAGACAAGCATTTATGAGAACGAAAGCACGGAACCAAGAGGACTTTTTGCCTCCACAGCGTCTCGCAAGATAAACAGGGAGGAGAGTACTATGACTGGCAGCATTGCATTGCCCTTTTACAGATGTGGAAACCGAGTCCCAGAGGGTAGGGTGAGTCATACATGACTATCAGGCCCTCTGAGGGGGAAATGTCTGAAGTCTCAGAGGGAGGGGAACCGGGGTCAGGAGAGCTTGAGAACAAAAGCAAGACCTTCTTTTCCTTCGGAGGTGAGAGCAAGCGACGAGCCAGGAAGAGAAATGGTCCCCACATCGGCACCCTTAACAGGCATCATTAACCCTTCTCTGTACTCTTCCTGACTGAACAGAGGCAGCCTGAAATTCTTATTAATGCAGAGCAGTGGCCAGTCAGCGAGGACTGACTCATGAGATGAAAATACTTGCCATCTCAATCTGGGTCAAACCACCTTCCCTTGCAGACAGTGACCCAGGGTGTGCAGTGGGGCTCTGTCACACCACACTGTGTCTGGAGCCCTCCCGGCTGCTCAACCAAACGTCCTCCCATCCTGTGTGACCCTAAGTCAGCTGGGGCCACCCTTCCCCTTAATCTCCGGACACAGCCCCCCCAGCCCCACTGCACACGGGGCTGCAGGAGACCCGTGCCCTCCCAAAGGCTTCTGAGGACATCGGAGCGCACGCCTCTCTTCCACCAGTCCCTCTCTGTCTCCTCCAAAAGCCCACTGCCGGCTGCTCTGGGTCACTTCGCCTCTCCGATCACCTCAGCTGCCAGCCACTGGCCCCTCTTCACCCTGCTTTTGCCCAGGAGTGGACACGGCCCCCTCTCCTCCATTCCCCAAAGCACCCCGAATACAGAGCTCTGGGCCGTGACCAAGGAATATTCCCGCCAAGAACAGAGCTCAATTTAAAACTAGGGACAGAGCATTATTAGAGTTTGTTGGCTCTTTGCCCCAACAAAAGGAATCCTTGGCATTTTTCTTGGAAGACCCTTCTCTCCCTCTCCTTTTCCCTAAAATACCCTAACTCGCGCTGTGGGGCAGTGTCCCATGGAAGGAACCTTCACAGTCAGGGCACCTCCACGGAGCCCCTGCCTTCGGGAAAGCCTCCAGCACACCGTGGCTCAGGCTGCCCCCCGCCCCCTGCCTGAGTAACTCTTCTATTGCTCCCCTCATCTCTTCTCATCCTCAGGATAGTTTTCTCTTTGCCCAGGACCCTCCCCAGCTGAGTTAGGAGCCCTGCTTCGAGGATCCCACAGGCCACTTACATTATCAGGTTGGAGTTGGTCTGTGGGTTTGTCTGGATGGCTCCGATTATTACTATTGTTGTTTGGAACCTTTAACTTTTCTGATTCACGCTCCCCCCTCCCCCCCCATTTTTAAAATAAGCTTTTAATTAGTTTTCCAGGTCTTGGAAAATGGAACAGCTCACACAAATATCAACATTTCTGACCTGGCTTTAAACACCAGAGGCTCTGGTTTTGGGGCCCTCAAGACCAGTGATTAGGCTGATGGCAGTGACCTCAGTGGCCAGCCACTGGGCCCCCTTCACCCCATCCTGAGGTGTATCTCTGCAGCTCAGCAAACAATAGGGAACACCATTCCCCATGGCCCAACACACAGCCCCTCACTCACTCACCTTGCCCATCTGGCCCCGTACCACGTGGGCCAGTGGCCCCGGTGCCGTTTGTGCTGCATGTCCCTGAGCTCCCTTTGCCTCTCTGACTGCACCGTGAGCCCCAGTTACTCACCTACATAAAGGGGGTGGGAGCATGGGCGGTCCTGCCTCACAGGGTTGTTGTAAGGATTCAGTACAGCCCTGCTCAGCCCTGGCCTGATTCCCAACGGCCCACACATTACTGGTTCCAGTGTCCCCAACCCCTGCCTGACCCACCAAACTCTCTCCAGCTGTGGCGGTTTGGTGTCCACACTGCAGCGGAACTTAGTCACCCCAGTGTCACGGCATAAGTCAGAAAATCCCAAAGATTCAGCCCTTGGGAAGGACCAAGGTGGATCCAAGGCAGACCCGGGATCGGGAAGTTATTATGCCAAAAGAGCGCCTCACATGGGGCAGGGACCCTATCCCACCCTAGTGCTCCTGTCCTGCACAAACCGCCATGGGACCACCAACTCACGTGACCACAGTCTGCTCTGGCATCTTACCCAGGAGCAGCTGTGGGACTGAGGTGGGACTGGGGCTGCTTGTTTGGGGTGCTTTGGGGGAAGGACTGATAGATAATGCAGGGGCCCAGGTCGCCATCCCCCAAGCCAGTTCTGCCTCTTGGCTACCACTGCCTACGACAGCCCATGTGTCCCAGAGATCTCCAGTAAGGGCTGATCTCCAGTCAGATCTCCAGTCAGATCTCCAGGAGTGTCCTCTCCAGGGGAAAGACATTCACCATTCAGTTAACTGAGGCCCGGACTGAGACAGGATTAGCTTGTCTGGGAGTCAGTGCAGCACATAGAGGGAGCAAGCAGTGGGCAGGGGGCCAGGAGAACTGGGATCATCTCCTGCTTTGCCCCGAACCAGGTCTGGGCCCTTGGCCAAGTCTCTGCTCCTCTCTGGGGCCCAGAGAGGAGATGCATCCAATCAAGGGTCTTCCAACAGTGGCCTGGGAAGTCTCAGGCTTCTGTGTCTCCACCTCTGCTTCTGCCCGCTTTTCTCTCTTAAATATTGGGATTCTGGACAAGATAGGTTCAAATGAGTCAGTTTGGGCAAGGCTGCTGGCCTTGTTGTGCCTCAGTTTCCCCACCTGTAAAATGGAAATCACACCAGAACATATCCCCACTGGGTAGTTTCAACTATCGGCTGAGCTCACGTATACAGAACACTTGGTGTTGTCCCTGGCATATGGTAAGTACTTCAGGGATGTTACCTACTTGTATAATTATTAAAAGACCCTACGGAATGCTTTAAATTTGCAACCATTCACTTTGATGGTCTCTGATCACCTCAGTCCTAGCTGCTATCTCCAGTTTCCATCTCAGCCATCACCCCCCACCTCAGTGAATGACTCTGGGAGCCATGGAACCCTCAGCCCTGGGCCTGAGATTGATTCATGAATGCTGGCTCCAGCCCCGTCACGGTCTAGCTGGGTGACCTTGGGTAAGTAATTTCACTTCTCCCAACCTTAGTTTATCATCTGTTGAGTGGGGATGATGGCACTGTGTACCTCTCAGTGGTGCTGTGGGGATTGGTATAGCACCTGACACATATAAATACTCCATAAATGGCTGTTATCATTAAATTCAGTTGGGGTAAGCATTTTGGTTTTGTTTTTTAATCATGTTTTGGGGAGTGATGGGCGCCCTCTAGTGGTGGAGCCCCACACGGAGGGGTGTCTCAGCCTTCAGCCGGGGGGTAGGACAGTAGTGAAGGGAGGACAGTTGTGACCTAGATCTTACAGGTGACCTTCTTGGGACTGGGGATGAGTCTTCACCCAAGGCCACCACAGGTGGGCCTGGGACCAGTGATCTGTAAGCTGGCGTGGCAGGGAGGGCAGAGTAGAGAGGTCCAAGTTAGAACCTTGGGAAATCTCTGCAAAGAAAGAATGGTGCCCAGCACGGAGCTAGGAGGCCGGCATGAGAGAGTGCAAAGGCAGTTCTCCTTCTTCCTTCTTTCACTGCTAGGTGCTCCATTTTACAGATGGAGAAACTGAGGCCCACAGAGGGCGAGGGACCCTCATGAGGTCACGCAGGGCATGCAAGGCAGCAGCCTGGAACCTGGACTCCAGGTCCAGTGCTCTCTGCCCTACAAGGTCAGCTTAGCCAAGCCAGGCAGTGGGGAGCAGAGGACATTTCACTGAATCATAGAGTGAAGTTTCGAAGGAGAAGGAAAAAAGAAGCAGCAGGCAGAGTTCCCAGGGCTGGAGCTCTGCCCAGCTGGTCCCAGGGCTCAGGGAGGGCGGGGATGACGCAGCCTGGGCCCGTGGCAGTCTCAGGAGCACCATTCGCCGGGAATCTGCCTGTGGCGGCAGCCAGAGGGGCTATGGAGGCTCCGGGAAGGATGGCTGAGCCGGCGGCCCAGGCTGACTCCATGGGGGCTCTCTGTGTGGGGCGCAGAGTGTGCTCAGGGTCTCCTTACCCTTCAGCACCTCTCAGCACCCCACCCACACACACACACACACACAACACACACACACACACAACACAACACATACACACACACACACACACACACACACACACACACAAGCACCCAGGCCCAGCAAGGAGGGTGTGCCTGCGTGGGCAGCAGAACCCTCCTCAGCAGGGAAGGGGTCAGCCTGGAGCAGGCCCATGAGAGGGGGCGGCCATGAACAGGAGTCCAGGCCCAGCTGCCGGCTGAGGCCGAAGTCTGAGTCTGTGGATGCAGCCAGCTCACTTCCCCTGCTCCAAAGAGCCCCCATCCCGTCCTCCAACCTGGGAGACCTCGCCCACTGTGTGTCCTAAAAACTTTCTCATGCATTATAGCTCAGCTGAGATTCACACTGCCTCTGTCGGATCTTCCCAGCCCACAGACAGGGAGACTGAGGCCTGGAAAGGGGAAGGGACTTCAGGGCTCTGGGAGGATTTCTACCGCCCTCAACTACCCATCATTCTTGGGATCTGTGGAATTAGGCTAGTGGGAGGGAAGAGTAGATTCTGTTCAGCCAGAGAGGGCCACTGGCCTCCAAGACCCCGGTGAAAAGCCAGTTCTAGCCCGCACCCCAGCATTCACCAGGCACCAGCTCCCAATGTGCATGCTATCCTGGGGCAAGCTATGGAAGGATCCAGCACATGATGACAGAAAGAAAGCAGGCTTTGGCACCAGTTGGATCTGAGTTCAAATCCGGGCTATCAACCATTGTACCTGTTCTAATTACGTTAGCTGCATTCACTGATGGAACCCTTATAAAAATCTTCTGATATCGTGTCACTGATGGCTCCATTTACAGGTAAGAAAACTGAGACACAACTGGAAATGGGCAGAGTGGAGATTTGAACTCTGCCTCTCTGGTCCCTTCAATACAAGCTACAATGTCCATTTATGAAGTATGAAAAACAGATCGTAGATGTGAGATGTGCTATGGGCCTGGGAACTTTGGGTTGAGTGGGGTGATGTCCCCAGAAGAGAAGACATTGAGAGTGGGAGTACTCAGAAAACAGCCCAACTGGGGGACACCCATCCCTGCCGGGATCCATTCTGACCACCCAGATATGCTGGGTCTGGGAGACCAAAAGGACACTGAGTCAGGCAGGCCTCTGGTTGGTGTCTAGGGTCCCAATTCACAGCCCCAACCCGGACCCCTCACCAAAGTCCTCTCCTCCTTAGTAATTACTGATGCACTCCTCTGGGCCTGGCCCAGGTCTGGACACTCAGGACAAGGCAGATGAGGGACCCTACCCCATGGCCCTCTCAAGTGAGAACAGGTCCAATGGGATGCCATTGTGGTGAGGAGGCAGGAAACCACTACGTCTCTGTGAGGGGGTGGCCCCTCTGCCTTTGGGAAGGCACTGAGCTCTGACCCCAGGGCTGAGAGGCTGAGATCTCTCACCCCCCATGCTCTGCCCAAGAGTTGCCCCTTTAAAAGATCTGCCCCTGAGGTGCCTGGGTGGATCAGTCGGTTGAGCGTCCGACTTTGGCTCAGGTCATGATCTCGCGGTCTGTGAGTTCGAGCCCCACATTGGGCTCACCGCTGTCAGCAAAGAATCTGGAGCCTGCTTTAGATTCTGTGTGTCCCTCTCTCTCTGCCCCTCTCCTGCTTGTGCTCCCTCTCTTTCTCTCTCTCTCTCTCTTTCTCTCTCTATCTCAAAAATAAATAAGTATTAAATAATAATAATAATAATAATAAATAAAAGGTCTGACCCCGTCAAGAAGAGAGATGGGTAAGGCCATTTCCCACCATGTGCTCCCATGGGCTGCAGCTGCAAAACTCCTGACTTTCACACCTCCAGGCAGAGCTGGGGATGGGGAGCCGCTCTGCTCCTCCCTTAACCTCTAGGCCACCCCCCAGGTCCCTGTTGGTTGGTCCTGGCCTCTCGGCAGCCCCAGTTATCCCGTCCACTCTTGATCCTGTTCCCTGGCTGGGACTCCTGGCTGGGCTGCCGCAGCCCTTCCCACTCCGTGCTTGGCAAAGGGGTGAGTGTCTGTTCTCAAACCGGGCCCAGGGGGCTGGCCAGGGCCAGTGATGGGAAAAGGGGGTAGAAGGTGGGGCTGTCTAGAGGGAACCCCCTTCCCTGAGGAGCTTGCTTCGCCCACCACAGGGCTGTGGGGTTAGCGCAGGCAGAAGGGAAACTAGCCCACACTTGAGGGCTGGAGAGCATCTATCTCCACAAAAGATGAAGCAAGTGGTTAGGCTTCTAGAACTGATTGACCAAGGAGAGTCCAGACTCCTGCGAGAACGGGAAGACCCCATCTTCCTAGGCAGGCTCAGCCTTCCATCACAGGAGGGTAGGAAGCCAGGAGCCCAGGTGAGCACCACTCTGCCCCTGGCAACTTGAAGGCCCATTATACGCCTGACACCAGTCCACACCTGTACCTGCCCCCCTTCCCTCAAGCTCTCACCCAACTAGGAGAACAAGTTAGAACCTGGGCTTTGGAGTCTGACAACTGCTAGGTTCAAATCCTGGCTCCACCACTTACTACCTGTGCGATCTTGAACAAGTCATGTCGCCTCTCTGGGCCTTGCTTTCGGCATCTATAAAATGGTGATAATAGTACCCGCCTCAGGGGGCTGTCGTAATGAGTGGAGAGTGGGCTCGTTCACTTCGTGTTCATCTCTGTGCATCTGTCTGCCCTGCACACCCACCTGTCTCATGGGTCCCATGGAGCCCCAGGCGAGGATTCCTGACCTCCGCAGCAGTGGGGAAGTCCTTCCCCTCGAGCTCTACTATTCCCCTGCCTGTTCACGGTGTGTGTTCAGCAGGGATGCACAGAGCTGTACCGTAGCCTCTTGCAGGAAGAATCACAGACCCTTGCCACTGAGGCTGCCCGGGACCCAGCCCAAGGCCTCTCTGTTGCTGTCACCTACTGGAAGCAAAGTGAGGCAGAGAGGGGCCACGAGAGGGGGATGGTTTTCCCCCCATCTGGAACAGAAGGCCCAAGGTCAAGGTTCTGCCTCCCACTCCTAGCAGAATGACCTCCCTCCTTCTGAGACTGGCTTTCCCATTTGCGAAGTGGAGCGCATAGAAGGGTCCCCAGAGACTCCAGCGTGAAGGTGGTTTGCGAGCCTCAGTTGAGCAAGGCCAAGGGCTGCAGATTCAGGCCTCCAGGCTGCCCTTGCCTTTGTTTGCTTTATTGAGTAAAAGAAAATACTTTGAACATTTTATGGGGACTTGGGGAGGGGAGGAGGGGTCAGGGAGAGGCTTCATCCAAGAGAAACAGCCTCCAAGGAGGATCCTGCCAAGAAAACCCAAGGGCGGGGGCCAGGAAGGTTCTCCTCTGAGCGTGGCCAAGGATGGGAGCTTGAGGGGACACAGGAGCCAGGAGAGAAGACAGAGCACTGTCTGCGCAGGGGGGAAGGGACCCCGCGGCCCACGGTGTCCTCCCCAAATAATGAACCAAGACAGCCCCTCTCCCCAACCCACTGAAGCCTTTCTGTGCTGCTGCTGCTGCTGTCTCTGCCCCCAGGGCCCACCTCAGAACCCCCCAGCTCACCCACTCACTCCCACTCAGGCAAGTTCATTCATTCCCTCCAGCCGTCACTGACTCATTCATTCATTAGCACAGGCTGCCACTTTCCTGTTCATTCATTTCCTCACTGGCTCTTTCATTCATTCATTCATTCACTGATGCATTTGCTCAGAGGTGAACAGCCATAGCCCCTACCTTCAAAGCCTTCTCAAATTAAGACATGCCCCCTGCAGAAAATCTCTGAGAGAGAGCCCACCTGAGACTGCGGAAGGTCAACAGGTCAGCTGCGAGAGCCTCAGAGAGAAAGGGGGGCTCTGGAAAGGGGAGGGGAGGGTACCGGGTAGTGAAGGAGGAGGAGACAGCAGGCCAGGAAGATGGCAGAGAGGTGGCACAGTGTGTTTCAGAAGGGAGAGAGGAGCCAGAAAGGGGCAGAGCTGGTCACCCACAGACCAAGCCAACCTTGGCTCCAGCAGGGCACATCAGTATCCCCCCAGGACTGCTGTGGGCCCTAAACACTAACCAGGCCAGGATCCCGTGGAATTACAGGCATTCCCCATGGGCCTTCTTTCTCCAGAGGGGTCCAGGCCCTTGATTCCCAAGGGACTGGGGTCAGACACCAGCTGGGCCTCTCTCATGCAGCCCAGGGAAACCCTGGAGTGCCCCTATCTCCCCCACCCCTCAGGAAACCCCAGTGCTTCCTGCTGTCTGGGTTGCAGAGCTAAAACCTTCCTCTGGGCTCCAGTCCTCAGAGACCACAGGTCTTGAAATTCAAGCTCAGAGATTGCCAAAAGGAGGAGGAGGAAGAGAGGTAGAAGTTGAAGGGGGAGAAAAGAGGGCCTGGAAAGTGGGCAAAGCTGGCTTCCCAGCTCTGTGGTTTATAAGTGGATGCCTGTCCCTTGCAACAGAGGACGCCCCCAGGGTGCAACCCAGCCCCTCCCAGTGAGGGCCCTGGTTCTAGGCCATGTCTCCACTCTGTGCTATCTTTTAACCAACTGCGTGACTCTCCCCTGGAAAATCACTCAGGCCTTTGCCTCAACTTAGCACCCGAAGGTGTTGAAAACTCTCAGGTCACCACTCCTGCTGGGGCTACTGGCTGTCACCCAGAGCTTTAGGGGAAAAGCCCAAGATGACAGACAAGCTCTCTACTTACTCCTCAAAGCATAGCAGCAAGAGGGAGATTAGAATGCAAGGGTCATCTCTGCCCTTTACTGAGTGATCTTGGGTCAAATACTCTCTCTGAACTTCAGTGTCAATGGGGACAATGATAGATATGATAATACTAAGAGTTTTATGGCCATTTTACAGATTAGGAAGCTAAACTCGGAGACGGTAAGTAACTTGCCAAAGGTGATCAAGAAACAAAGGAAAGACTCCTACCCAGCCACTTCATCTCCAGAGCCTGAAGACTGATCTATCACACTGAATCTCACAGTGTTTCACACATTCATTGAACGAATGAATATGGAGTGTTTCCTTGTGCTGGGCACTGGGCATAGAGAGAGAAAGCTTGTGCCTGCTCTCAAGGATCTTCCAGCTTATTGAGTGAGACAGTAAGTAACCAATAATAATGGAGCTTGATTGTTGTTATAATAGATTTATTACAAGATGCAGGGCATATTAGGGCATTCAATGTAAGCTGCTTTAACAAACAACCCCAGCCTCTCAATGGCTTAACAAGATACCGCAGGGTGCAATGCTTCTGCTCCATGTAATCATTATGAGATCCAGGCCTCCTTGGAGTCTTCTACTGGAATCCTCTATGGGATGGCAGCCAATGAGCAAGAGAGAGGCGTCGTGGACGACCGCATGGAACGTTGTATGGCCTGGCCCCAGAAATCATGTACCTCACTTGCCCATGTCCCATTGGCTAGAGTCAGTCACACTGCCCCACTTAACTGCAAGGGAGGCTGGGAATTGAGGAGCCAGTATTGATGCTCCGCTGGCAGGCCTCTGCCACCATGGGGAGGACAAGGGAGAAAGTAACTGAGCCTCACTGATTGAGCAGAGAAGCTTCCCACAGGAAGTGAGGATTGAACCAAGTTCAGCAGTGAAGTAGGCAGTGAGAGGGCATTCAGGCAGAGAGAGCTGCGTGCACAGAGCTGCAAGATCATCTATCCAAAAGTGCTTTGAGATGAATTCTATAAATCAAAGTTCTCATGATTGGGTAATTTCCTAGGAAGTAAAGGGAAGGAAGGTATCTTAGGTCAGCTTGCCCAGGGCAGTCTCTAAGCTAAGTGTCTGTGGGCAAGTGATTTATTAAAGAACTGGTTTCAGGAAGAGATTGGGAGGAGGAAAACAGGGAAAGAAAGGAGTCAAGCCAGGATACAAATGGAGGCAAAGGCCTAGGCTCAGCCTGATCCCGCAGTGAGACTCGGAACAGACATTATCCCTGAGTTTGTACAGACCAAGGCATGGGAACTGGGCTTCTGCACTCCAGTACCAGCCAGTCAGTGGGCAAGGATGCCCTGGTACAGAGTTAAGGGAGAATGTAAGCTCTAGGGTACGACCATCTCTCAGCATCCAGGTGAGGCATCACCAGTCAGGCCAGTAGGCACAGAGAACACAGAAGCCAGGGGAGGAGCTCAGAGAGACAGGAAAAGGGGACAGAGTCAGGGGCTGGGTGGGAGAAGCTGGACAGAGCAATGGCAGTGTTGGCTGCAGAGGCAGAGTGGCACCCCAGAGGAAGGGGACCTGGCTTGACAAATCCCAGTTAGTACCAAAGACCATACCCTTAGGGCCTCTCTAGCTGGAGGCAGGTGGAATTGAGGAAGCAATGTGGATTCTGAGTCCCAATCCTGACTCTGTTACTGGGTGAGGGTAAGTGTGTGGACAGCCGTCTGAGGGCAGCACCCTCCTTTTATTTACAAATAAGAATGAAAACACTAACTTGAAGGGTTGTGCTGAAGATTAGAGGCAAGGCCAGGCGTACACAGAAGGTATTTAATAGATGCTGGCCGCCCTTACCATTTTGCTCCTTGAATCCAAAACCCTGAGCCTCAGTTGATCTACAGCAGTTACCTGCATGGGTTATGAGGGAAATATTTCACCCGTGACACAGGATGTGATCTGATTCCCACCCTCTCCCCGGTCCTGAAGGCCCCAGGAGGAGTTGGAAGGGGAGGAGGCGCCTGCTAAAAGCCTCTGACCCAGGAAGTGCTTTCCCACCCAGTGACTTCAAGATCCACCATCCCCACACTGTCAGAACTGGAAGGCACCTTACAGATCACTCAGGCCATTATTTAACAGATGGGGAAACTGAGACCCAAAGAAAGGAAGGAATTTTCCCAAGGCCCCACAATCCCCAAAATAGAGCAGGCCAATAGGTTGCACCTCATGTGCCAACTCTAGGAGACTGGTAGTGATCTTGAGGACTGTAATAAGTGGTCAGCGTCTTGGGGCACCTGGGTGTCTCCATCGGCTGAACGTCCAACTCTTGATGACAGCTCAGGTCATGATCTCACGGTTCAGGAGTTCGAGCCCCGAGTCGGGCTCTGTGCTGATAGTGCAGACCCGTCTTGGGATTCTCTCTCCCTCTCTGTGCCCTTCTCCCACATGTGTTCTCTCTCTCTCTAGATAAATAAATAAACTTAAAAGAAAAAAAGACAAGAGTTCTGGGTCTTTATCGGGACTCAGTGGGAAAGACTGCCAGACTCCATTATGCGGCCCTGGGTGGGGTTGAGAGTATGTCCTAGGTATTGACAGTCCTTCAGAAGAAGATGAAAAAGTACACTGGACTTCCTCACCCACTTCTGCCTTCTCCCTAAAAGGTTTAGTGACATTCATAGAATATGGTTTCAAAATAAGTCGAAAAGACTGAGGAGACAAAAATCTAATGTCCAAAACTGTGAAACCACTTCATGGAAGCTGAAGTGTAGAGACTGTAACTTTTGGTGGAAACCCCGGCATCCAGTAAGTGGCTCACATGTCCTGAATCAGAGCAGACATTTGTTGTTCCAATTTCCCACTCTTTAGAGAGTCCTAATTTCCTCTTGCAGAATTTCCTGTTCTCCCCTGCGCACAGTCTATTGTATCTGTTCTAACCTGCCTCCTCCCACTCCACACAAGCCTAGAATTTGAATCTTACACAGAGAGACGCCAAGACTGGAACTGTGGGGGCTCATCCCGCAGTGGCTCGCAGACCAGCTATTCAGACTCCAAATGACGAGATGCCCCATTGCACATCACTCTACTGCCTGTGTCTCTTGCTAGTCAGTAAGTTCTTTAAGAATGGGGATTCTGTCGGGGCACCTGGGTGGCTCAGTCAGTTGAGCGCCCGACTTCAGCTCAGGTCATGATCTCACGGTCTGTGAGTTCGAGCCCATCGTCGGTCTCTGTGCCAACAGCTCAGAGCCTGGAGCCTGCTTCGGATTCTGTGTCTTCCTCTGTCTGCCCCTCCCCCACTCGTGCTCTGTCTCTCTCTCTGTCAAAAATTAATAAACATTAAAAAAATTAAAAAAAAAACAAGAATGGGGATTCTGTTTTGTTTGCTAATATATTTCCCAAAGCCTAGCAAGATCCCTGAACATAGTAGGCATTTAATCATTTTTGCCATTCTGGAATGAATTAATAAATGCATGAATATGAGAAAATATACAAGTTCTGAATCAGAGGACAGGATTTAAACACTAGCCCTCCTTCTCACTAGCCATGTAACTTTGCACCAGCCTGTTACCTCTCTAACCCTCAGTTTTCTCATCTATAAAATGACCCAATTACACACACTTCTCAGGACTGTTGAGAGGTTTAAATGAGATGATGGGTGTGAGAGTGCTTTATAAATTGTAAATAATGTGCAGAGAGTAGTTACCCTCATCACGAAACTGAGGATCTTTTAGGTTGGTAATAGGCCTGGATAATGCAAATAAAAGTCCGCCCTAGCAGGTTATTAGGGTCATGATGAAGCAGGCATTGTCCTTGTTCCAAAACAGTTTGTGATTCAATGTCTGTGTCAAGTTGAAAGTCACAGAAAATTTAATTAAAAAATAAAGAGAATCTGTTGACTCAAGACACTGGAAAACTTTTGGTGCTGGCTTTAGGTAAGGTTTCATCAAGTAGCTTAAATAATATCACTAAGGATCTAGTTTCTAAGCAGAAAGACTGTGGCCAAATACTGATTTGTGGCCCGGTGACTGATTACACAGTAAGAATATAGGACATTTTTGTTGAAAAGAAAAATTGCCCTTAATCTCACATATGGAATAAATAGAAACTTTGATGATTCAAGAGTCAGGGTCTTTGGTTGCCTACAGCAGAAATTAACTTAGGCAAAAGAAATTTATTGGAAGAACTGATAGAGAGGTCAGAGAATAAGGCTTAGAAATGCACAGGAATCAATGACTGGCAGGGCCAGCTCAGGAAGGGCCTTGTAAGCCACAGCAAAGAATCCCAAGGTCGGGGCACCTGGGTGGCTCAGTCGGTTAAGCGTCAGACTTCAGCTCAGGTCATGATCTCACGGTACGTGGGTTCGAGCCCTGCATTGGGCTCTGTGCTGACAGCTCAGAGCCTGAAGCCTGCTTCGGATTCTGTGTCTCCCTCTCTCTCTGCCCCTCCCCCCACTCATGTTCTGTCTCTCTCTGTCTCAAAAATAAATAAAATATTAAAAAAAAAAAAAAAGAATCCCGAGGTCAACTGCAAAGCAACTGGAGAGTGACATACTTCTATTTGCATTTTAGAAAAGTCCCTGTAGTCCCAGCCCGCAGGAAAGATGGAAGAGAGAAAGAGTTAAAGAGGAGGCCAGAGATCAGGCTGTTGCAATGGGCCAGGCAAGAGGCAACAGAGGCCCAGGCTGGGCAGTGGTGAAGCAACACTGAAGAGTGCAACGACCTCAGAAATGGTAACAATGGGGAACCAACAGGACATGGAGGCTGGGATGCGGCAAGAGTCAAGGGTTGCCTGCACATTCCAAGACGGCATCTGGGTAGGCAATGGCACCATTCACTGCAATGGGGGACATGAAGAGAAGTGGGCTTCACCCCACTGGGTTTCAAGTAGGGGGAGGTACAGCCAGCACCATTTGTCCTGCAGAAGGCCTGGGCCAGGCAGCCTGCCCAGGGAACCGGCCAGAGAGGGATGGGCTAGAGAAGGATGCCCAGTTTGGTATCGGACGTCAGGGTAATTCCAAACTCTTTTGGGTACAGCGATGGGCCTCCAGAGCCAAGTTCTGGGACGCTCTCTGCCTCTGGCTTTCCGCCACGGGCATCATCTGCAGGGAATATTCAAAGATGTAAACATGATGATTTCATCAAGGTCCAAGTGTCAGGGGACACATGTGCAGGCGATGGCAGCCCATCAAACCGTGGAAATTCTGACCCGGGAGGTTCAGACACAACAATGTGGAGGCCTCCCTCCCCCGCATCCCCTCTGGCCTGCGCCCAGTTCTCAAACGTGGTTAATTAATGTAATGAATTATGACAAACGTGTACGGCGCCTCTGATTTGCTGACAGCTGATACAAACAGAGGCAGTGGCCAAGAATCCCAATGCATACATTACACACACACACACACACACACCCCACAACTCCACCAAAAATAGCTTGCAACCGGGTTTGTAATTCAGTGACTTTTCCATCTGTACTGGAACATGGCAAGAAGTGGTTGCTGCTGCAAAGGGTAAAGGGAAAAGTTGGAAATACGTTGCCCCCTATTTTTCACATTGGAAAGACTTCCTTCTCCTCACGACTCCCTCTCTCGCGACATACATTCATTGGTTACTTTAGCCAACCCTGCATTCCATGAAGGAAGAGAACCACATTCAAAGAGGACCTACCATGTGCCAAGGGTTTTATATACTAGGTCAGAACTCCTTTGGTTGTAAGCAACAGAATTCCAACTGAATCCTCTTAGAGGAAAACAAAAGGGGGTGGGATGTAGAAAGGACTTTGAAATATCTCACACCATCAAACAGAAATATGATATTCAAACCATAAGGAGGGCAGAGAAATGGCTAGAGACAGTGACTCAGACTCCCACCAGAGCTGAAAGCACACCCTTTCTGCCCCTCCCACCTCTCTTCTCTATCCCTATCCATCTATCTTCCAGCCAGGTCTCATTTTTCATGGATTCTGTATTTGTGAATTCTATTACTTGCTAAAACGTATTGGCAACCCCCAAATCAATATTTGTAGCATTTTCATGGTCATTCATGGCCATGTGCAGAGTGGTGAAAATTTTGAGTCATCCCACACACACATTCCCAGCTGAGGTCACACAAGGTGACACTCTGTGTTCTTATCCCAGCTCTCATAAGGTGAACAAGTATCCTTTTCGTGGTTGTTTATTTAGTGCCACATTTTTCTCATTTTAGTGCTTTTTAGTGGTGATTTCATCATTGAAAGTGGTCCCCAACTGTAGCTCTGAAGGGCTGCCTAGCGATCCTAAGAGCAGGATGGCTGGGCTGTGACTGGTGGAGAAAACACGTGTGTTATCTGGGCTTCACTCAGGCATGAGTTATCGCTGCTGGCCATATAGCTGCTGGCTGCTGGCCATGAGTGTAATGTTAATGGATCAACAATGTATATTAAATAAGGTGTCTTTAAACCAAAACACAAATAAAACAAGGTTATGTATTGATGAGTTAATGAAAATGTCATGACCAGGGACTCACAGGAACCTTGCCCTGTATTTCCCTTAGGAGCAATGGTTCAGTGGTCACTAATTCAGTTTGTGGCCAATTTCTAGAATGTAACTACCATGAGTAATGAGAATCGACTGAGTCTGCTATTTTCCCTTTTCTTTGCCTGCCTCTGTTGCTCCAGGTCAGTGTCCTTGGTAGGGCAAGACACAGGCCAACAGCCCCCAAGCCTCACATTTCATAGCATCTGCCACTAGAGTGGGGCTTCTCATGGTTGGGAGAAGCCTGACTGAAAACAGTGGGAGTAGGGAAGATCATGGAAGTATATGGTACCTCCCAGAAAAACCACATAAAGCACAAAAACAGTAGTTCCTAAAAGAATAGAAGTCTGTTCTCATATGGTGAAAAAAAGACCACACAGACAAACATCTCACACACACACACACACACACACACACACACATCATTTCATTCTAACTGCACAAGTTTTACCATATCAACACACTACTTACAACGTTACCAACTAGTTTTCCTTAAATTAACTCTTTTTTCTTTTCTTAAACACATCCTGAGGGAAAACTTACGTTTCTGCCACATATAGAAATTGATCATCAAAATAAACTCATAACTGGTATGAATGTTATGAGTTATGAATGTTATGAGTTAGTTATGAACTAATGTTCACACGTGATGTCAGTCCATGACCCAACTAAAACTCTTTCCCCGGACACCGGTCACTTGTTTAGGATCATAGGTGTATGTTTGTATCTCTGGACCTGGGCCAAGAGCTCTGTGCAGCAGGGATCTTATCTTGTTTACTTCCGCCAGGCTCAGGGCCTGGCACAGAGTGAATACTCAATACACATCTTATACCTAGGCTAAGATGGCTGCTACCTGGGTCTCCCTCTCAAGTACATTTGGAGAGGAGACTGGATGAAGAGGAGAACCCCCTCAGGGGGAATGGAAGGAAAGAGGGGCCCAGAGAGAGGACATGGGGTGTTGCCTAACATGGCCAGACCCTATGTGACCTCACCTCTGAGAACTAGGCCTTCCATACATTTCCTATTTTCTTGGCACCTTTGTCCATATGCCTTTCCTGAAATGCTCTTCCCTCACTTCAGGACACGTTCTTCAAATTCTCCCTCCTCTTCTGTATCAGTTGGGAAGCTTCCAGCAACCAACTGAAAGGGCCTTAAACACAAGAACATTTTGTTGTCTCAGACAATGAGAAGTGTCAAGGAAGGCCCCATGTGGCTGATGTCAGCAGCTGTACGACGGCCTCAAGGATCCAAGTTTCTTCCATCACTTTGCTCTTCTGTCCTCAGTGCAGCAGCTAACTGTCCTCGTGTTGCAAGATGGCTACAACAGCTCCAGCCACCACATCCTCACCAAAATCCAGACTCAAAAAAGAACTATGACTTCCTTATTATGTATGCTTACAAGAGTTAAGAAACTTCCCTAGAAACAAGGCCCACCACCACCTCCTGCATGCTTCCCCTCATAGCTCATGGGCCAAGCTATAGTCACATGCCCCTTACTAAGCCAATCAATTGGGAAAGGAAATGCAATTCATATGATTGGCCCCGATGAGGTAAGACGCCCCCGCTGAGGTGAAGGTGACCCAAGCCTTCTCTGAGGTACATAACCCCACAGGGGAACGGGGGTTCCCAAATCGGCATTCTATAGTGAGAAGTCTGCCACATTCTTCTCAATAACCACCTTTCAGGCCACTTGGATAAAAACCCTCTTTGGTCCATGGAAGCCTTAAGTCTGAACAGTTCAAATGTTTCCAGTTTCTTCTCCCTCTCTAGACTCTTCTGCACAAAGACCACTCCACACCATCTGGCTCCTTCATTTAGACTTGTTGAATTACTTTGCCCTTACCACATTGCAGAACGATTCGTAATTTATCTGTTTATATGTCTGTCTTTGTCCCTAGGCTGTGAGATCCTTCTGGGATGGGTCAGAATTGTACCGGGACCTCAGGGCCTGGCCCGCCTAACGCCTCGGGATGGGTGGACGGTAGCTACAGCGAATTTACTGAATTCGCTGGTGAGGGCACAGAGGAGGGATAGGAAGAGGGAGAGAGAAGCAAGGAGGAAGGAGAGAAGAGGGCAAAGCAGTCAATGAAATACAGGCTTTGGCAGCAGACAAAGCAGGGGATGCCTGAAGAGCCAATTCACTAACTGGGATGGAGATTCTATTGTGGGAAGTAATCATTTGTTAGCTTAAATAAACCCTTTTCCCTCAATTACGTGTGCTGGAATACAAGGTATTGACTCGGCCTGGGGAGGAAAGCAGAAGCTCAAACCCACCACCACTTCATTAGCGGGCACTAATTGCCCCAAGGCTTAGGTCAAAGGTTAGGACAGGATTAAAATTGACGGTGAAAACAAAAGCAAAGCCTTGACTCCTGGATTAGCTAATTGCTCCTCTCTTCTTCCTCTAGCCTGGCTTTTAATGGCCGTGCTCTCTTGGCTGGCAGGTCCCTCTGCCCAATAAAGCCTCTACGTGCAAACCTCCCCTGGGTAACCTGAACCCTCATTACACTCAGGCCCCACCCCAGACTGTCTGGAGGTACAGAAAGCAAGTGCTGGAATGTACTGGAGGTTGCAGGGAGGAAGGGAGTTGAAGCAACTTGGCAGAGAATCTGTCTTCGAAACCACAGCATTAGATGAGCACCCACTGTGTCCCAGGCACTGTGCTAACAGCTTCCTAGGAACCATTTCGTTTCACTCTCAGGAAGCCCTGACATTCTCCACTAAAATGAACCCAGGCTCTGAGAGAAATAGCTGATCCCTGGGTGGGGGTGGGAAAGGTACAAGATGACCTGGGGACATCTTGTCACACCAGGAAGCAAAGAAGCCATCAGAATGCTAGGGCAATGACAAAAGAAACACAAGAGCCACCAGAAAGAGTCCTCGCTGGCCAAAGGTGGAAGAACTTGACCTTCAAAAAGAATAATGACTGCTATAGATTGAAAGGCATTACATAAGTTTTTTTAACGTTTACTTATTTATTTTGAGAGAGCGAGCACGTGCAGGGAAGAGGCAGAGAGAGAGAGAGAATCAGCACAGAGACTGACGCAGGGCTTGGACTCACAAACAGCGAGATCATGACCTGAGTTGAAACCAAGAGCCAGATACTTAGGGTACCTGGATGGCCCAGTCGGTTAAATGTCCGACTTCAGCTCAGGTCATGGTCTTGAGGTTCCTGAGTTTGAGCCCCACAGCATCGGGTTCTCTGCTGTCAGCACAGAGCCGGCTTCAGGTCCTCTGTCTCCCTCTCTCTCTGCACCTCCCTGCTCACATGCACGTGCGCTCTCTCTCTCTCTCTCTCTTTCTCTGTCTCTCTCAAAAATAAATTTTAAAATTAAATTTATAAAAATGCATCAGGGGCGCCTGGGTGGCTCAGTCAGTTTAGCAACCGACTTCGACTCAGGTCACAGTCTCATGGTTTGTGAGTTCAAGCCCCACATCAGGCTCTGTGCTGTCAGCTTAGAGCCTGGAGCCTGCTTCAAATTCTGTGTCTTCCTCTCTCTCTCTGCCCCTCCTCTGTTCATGCTCTCTCTCTCAAAAATAAAATAAACATTTTATATATATATATATATATATATGATGCTTTATATATATATATGATGCTATATATATATATATATATATGATGCTCCACCTAAATAAGCTTTTGATAATTCTCATGGTGGTACTAAAAAATGCATCGGTTATCTTTGGAGGATAACAATTAACTAGTTATTCTGAAAAGTGGTAAATACAGAGAAAGAATCAAGCATCAAGCACCTGTATGAATTTCTGAATGAATTGCCTCCTGGGGTAACTGAACAGTTGATGGAGGAAAGTTCTTAGTTCATCGAAGAATCCCATTGAATAAACAGCAGAAATGAGAGAATTAGGAAATCATTATCTTGCCACCCTCCAGAAAGAGAGAATCTAGACCAAGTTTCCTCAACCTCAGCACAACAGACATTTGGAGCCAGATAATTCTTTGTAGGGGGACCCTGTCCTGTATGTTGTGAGATGTTTATGCCACAGCACCCCTGGGCTCTAGATACCCACTGGACGCCAGTAACAGACCCCTGGTTGTGACAATCGAACGTGTCTCTGCACATTACCAAGCGTCCCGGGAGACAGTGCCCTGCTTGGGAACCACTGATGCAGGCCACGATGCTCAATGGCTGCTAAAACCACGAGGTGATATCTAGAAGGAACAGAACCACACCTGACTCTTTAGAGCCCCTGGGGGTACTTGCGGAAGGCGGGATACCCACTGCAATCATCGGTGTCCATCAGCTTGGGCTCCCGGCCTTCTCATCAAAACAGAAACCAGGGTGCCTGGTGGCTCAGTCAGTTGAGCAATCGATTTCAGCCCCCGGTTGATGGGTTTAAGCCCTGAGTGGGGCTCTGTGCTGATAGCTAGCTCGGAGCCTGGAGCCTGTCTTTGGATTCTGTGTCTCCCTCTTTCTCTGCCCCTCCCCTGCTCACGCTGTCTCTCTCTCTCTCTCTCTCTCTCTCAAAAGTAAATAAAACATAAAAAACAAAATAAAATTTAAAAAACCCAGAAACCCAAGGCGAGTCTTGTAGTAACATCCCTGGGCTTTTGCCGACCAAGTTGCCACTCCTGTATTGAAATCATAAATCTTCTCTTGGCCCCTTTCTGTATTTTTCTGGCAGCGATACTCTCTCCAGCCAGGTTTTTGTACCTGCTTCTCCTTCTTCCACCTACGATGCTTACTCCTCCCACCCCCATCTATTCCTGCCAACACGTTCTCATTCTTCGGGTCTCAGCTTCCATGACTTTTCTTCTCTGACTCCCCTTTTGCACTATGCTTGTCCGTTGTGTCACTTGTCACAGCGTGTGGTCAATGTTAATGGTCTGTCCCCTCAATAATACTTGCGGGGACAGACACCCTGCCACATTCATTGCTTTATCTCCAAGGAACCCAGTATAGAGTAGGCACTCAGCGTAGCAAGAAAGAAGGAGGAAGGGAGGCATGACCTTGCGCTATGTTAGTGCTGCTATGTGCTCTTGGCTGAGCGTGGGAGTGTGACTGACTGTTCACACATGTGCAGATCAGGGTGCACGTGAACACAGATGCACGTGTGCCGTGCAGGAGGGCCACTCAAAAATGGGACCCTACAAAAGCCACAGCCTTGACCCTCTTACTTCTCTCCCCTCCCGGCTGCAACCTCCCACCACGCCGCCTCACGTTTCCCAGCTTCTGCCACACTTTGCTGGGTTTTTGTTCCTCTCTGCCTTTGCACTGCTCTTCCTTCTGCCTGGGCTGCCCTTCCCTGTTTTGCAGTTAAACCTCATTTCAGATTGTCAGAGCAGATTGAACTGCCCTTACCCAGTTCATCCCCTCGTCCTCTGTGCATCCAAGACATCTGGGCCTCCACCTATACTCTCTTCTCTTGCTGAGTTATAGTCCACCTGTTTGCAGCATTCAGCTGGGGGCTCCCCAAGGGCTATCTCTCGGGGCACCTGCAAGGGACTATGTTGTGGCACCTCTGTGCTCACAGCTGCAGAAAATAGGCAAGCAAGCCAATGTTTCCAGATTGAGACTGCACTGTCTGTGCATGGGTGCAGAGCGTACAGATGCATGGATTGGTCTAGAATGGGGTCTCCACATTTTTTTTACTCATAAGCCCCTTAAGTAATTTTGAAAACTAGATCTTTTCGGTAGAATCCATGCCACGCACAACTAAATTCATCTACATTTAATAAAAATGCACTGAGAATGAACAAATGAACAGGCGACGGCAAATAAGAGATTTACACCCAAGGAAAACATAAACGTGGATTTATAGTAGCCAGTAATCTTTCCGCAAAAGTTAAATGAAAATATTTCTCCTACCGGTCTGAACAAGTGTTCAAGAATATATGAAACACTAACTTCCATCTGAGACAAGATATTTTACTAAATATGACCTGTAGGAAGTAAGTTTGGAACATTTCACCTATTCCTATTTGAAATTGGGCAAAAATACTCCACAGAGACATGGACCAAGGAAAGGATGGATAAGAAGCACGAGGCTCTTTCTCATCACTGAGAATAGCGGCAACATAGTAGGGATGCACTTGGTCTACACTTGTATTTCCCAGGCTGCTTTTTCCAAATTATGAATGTTGTCATTCTAAGATGGTTCAGTAGATAGATAGATAAATAGGCAGATAGGTGGACGGATGGGTGAATGGATAGACGGACAGACAGATAGATGGACAGATGGAAATTATCTATGAGTTTGTATCCCCTGAATAAGTTACTTCCATTACCAACACTCCTTAGTTGTGATTGAATTCCAGAACAACATTTGCGGAATAAAGGAGGCAAAGTAATTAAAGAAAAATCGCCAATACATCTTGCTGTGCAATATACCTGAACTCAGAATAAACCACCATGATCCAAAACGAAATCCACAATTTGCCCTGTTACAAAATAGACCAGTATTAAGGCAGGGGAGAGCATGAGGACTTCCCACAGATTCGTGGCACTACGACCAAAGGGAGCTCCCCACACTCTCATCCCTTTATTCCATGATCTGGGCTTCCCTACACTCCAGGCAATGCCCACAGTGAGATGCAGGCAGGGTAAGACGTGCACTTTCTTTTCTCTCTTTCTTTCTTTCTTTCTTTCTTTCTTTCTTTTTTTTTCTTTTTTTTTTTTTTTTTAGTTTATTTATTTATTTTGAGAGAGAGAGAGCACAAGCAGGGGAGGGGCAGAGAGAAGGAGAGACAGAATCCCAAGCTCCGTACCATTAGCACAGAGCCTGATGCGGGGCTCAAAGTCATGAACCCTGAGATCATGACCTGAGCTGAGATCAAGAGTCAGACACTTAACCGACATGTACCTTCTACTCTAAAGTAGAGGAGGGACTTTGTAGAAAGGGTGGTGAGCGGGGGAGCCTGCTGACCACAGGAGCACTCTCCAGTAGAACAATTCAGGGGAAAGCACTCAGGAAAGCTGAACATCTGTACGTTGATTCCCACAAGATGATTGTACCCATGGACCTCTTGGAAAGCCCTCACATAGCCTGGAGTGCACGGGCCCCCAGTCTGAAGTCTCGAATGAGAATACATAGCATATGGTGATGGTGGGGAGAATGAAGGCAAAGGAAAGGGGTAAACCAGTGGTCCTTAAAAATCCCAGGCCAGCAGCATCAGCATCCCCTGGGAACTTGCAAATTCTTGGGCCTACCCCAAACCTACTGAAGCAGAACCTGCAGGGGTGAGGCTCAGCAATCTGTATGTGAGCAAGTCCTCTTGGGACTCTGATGCACACCCAAGTGGGGAAGCATTGCAACATATTTGTCTTGCTTTTGCCCCTTGGCTTCTGGTAAGAACACTTCCATATTCCTTTGGGAAACCACCCCTTCTTTGACTTACAGACCTTATAGTTAGTTGGGTAGACTGGCCCATGCCTCCCTCACTCCAGCTCCAGGGGCCGGTGCAGGATGTACACCTGGTCACTTAAACTAATCTGTCCCCCTGATCGCAGTGATTGATTCAAAGATATGCAGGAGAGAGAACTGATCCAATGAGAGTCAGCCCCAGGACTTGTACTGGAGTCTTTGGGAAAGATATGTTTTCTTACCTCTAAAGTTATTAAGCCAGTAAGATATGAGCTTGGAACTACAGGGAAGCCCTCCTGAGAATGAAACCAACCCAGAAGAAGGCAGAGAGAGACACGCTTGGATCCAGCTTTGCCTGAAGCCCGATGCCTGTACACATTTCTGTTACACAGGCCAATACATTTTATCGGCTTAAGTCAGTTTTCATGTGTTTCTGTCACTCGTAACCAAAAGAATCCAGAATAACACAGGGACAGAAATAGAGGGTTGGGAGGAATGTAGAGGTAAGACACTAGAAAACAACAGACCTAGCTTCAAATCCTGGCTTCACTACTTAGTAACCGTGTGACTTTGAATAGGTCATTTCTCTGATCCTCTATCCTTATGTAAACCAAGGTGATACTAACTCCTCAGGGGTCTGCTTTGGGGCATAATAATAGTCACGTGCAGGATTTGGGAAGTCAGATGGCCTTGAGCAGGTGACTTCCCTTCTCTGAGCCTCCGTTTCCTCATTGGTAGGAAGCAGATAAAAATAGCTGTCTCAGGCAATTGGGGTGAGAAATAAGAGGGGGTAAAATGCCCGCACACAGCTGGTGCCCAGTAGATGACAATTAGTCCTGCGTGTGGCAGGCAAACGAGACTTCAGTCTGTGACAGTCTTTTAAAATCAGCCTGGGCCTCTGACCCAGTGGGTGACCCACAGCCTGGCAGCTACAGAGTGGTCAGCCTGGGAGGCCGGAACATTGAGAGTGGCTTCTTCCGCAAGCAGAGGAGGTGGGCAGAAATTCTAGCAAGTGCTAATTAGGTCTAAGTAGCTACCCCAAGGAGGGGAGGAATGTCTGATTAAGCACTGGCCTGCTCTGCAGGGGGCCACACCCCCCGGGCTACCTGCCGCCTTTCCTGCTTGCCAGAGCTGGAAACCTCAGCCAGGAGGCCAGGCAGTTCTGGGACAGGACAGCGAGGGTGAGCCTCACCGACATCTGGTCCCAACTCCCCCCCTAATGTTTGTAACAGACCCACTACCTAATTGCATAGTTGGGGAGCAGCCGTCACATCTTTCACACCTAATTCACTATTGTTTCTTTGGAAGCCCCAATCCTGTGCCTGGGGAGGGAGGGTTCTGCCCAAGTTTATGAGGCTTTCAAGCCCCGGGCATCCCAGCCCGGTCTGATTAGGCTCCAGCTGTGCAGGCAGCCAGGAGGGCATCTCCACCCCAACTTCCTGCACTCAGCCTGGGGCTTCACAGCCTCCCCCTACCCAGGCTCACCTGGTTTGGCAGGAACACCCCCAGATACAGCCTCTCCTGGTTGTCATGCCCTCCCCACCCACACAGGAAGGACACTTTATTTCCCTTGCTCCGAGTTTTGGGGCTTTTTTGCCCTCTCCACCCCCAACGAAGGGACGAAGGCAAAGTGGAAAGTGGGACCAGGGAAACCTGGGTTCAAATCTCACCTCTGTCACTTTTTACCCAGGGACCTGGGGCCAATCACATTCTTTTATAGGCCTCAGTTTCCCCATCTACGAAATAGGCCTCCTGACACTTATCTTGCCAAGTTCTTGTACCAGTCAAATGAAGTCACAGTAATAGCTAGGGTACCAAGAGCTCACTGTGCACCGGGGACCATCCCGAACAGGGTGGGTGCAGAGTGCTAGGATCATGAGTCCATCTAGATCAGATGACCAATAAACATCACTTTCCTCTCTTAGGCCAGTGGTCAGAGGATGGGTGGCCATAGACGGAGAAGACTGAATGCAGACAATGGCCAAAGGTGGGGCAGGTAGAGAGAGCACTCTCATTCTCAAACCCATTTCTCTCCCTTTTGGGGGCCAGTCCCACTTTGCTTGCATGCTGACCCCGTGAAGTACTAGGGCAAAGCTCCATCTTTCCTCACTTCTGGCACTTGGGTCACATGGTACCCCGATGGGGTGAAGAACAGAGGGGTGGAGTCTGGGACCAAGAAACCTCAGCCCTCTCCTCCTGGCCCTCTGCTTCCTTGGGTCAGAGAAGCAGATTTAGGAAGGATGCTAAGAGGGACCAGACTGGCCGCTGAACTGGCGCTCGACCTCCCTAGAAGAGCCCCCACTCATCTCCCTTTGCCATACTCCATCGTGTTTATTAATCACTACCATCACTATCCATTAGTCATCTAATGGGCTCTGTCATAGACTCGCTGGGTGCGCTGGAGCAAGTCGATCTCCCTGTGTCTTGATTGCTTCCTCTCTAAAGCAACGGGGTTGAAGGGAAATGGAGAGAGAAGGCTGCGGGTGAAACACCTGCATGGGTGCCTCCCGGCTCTTACTGGGCAGGAATAATCCACAACTCTTTGCTCTGCTGTCTCTTTTGAACAGTACATTGGCCCTGCAAGGTGAAAACAATTGGATTGATGAGGGATACTACTCAAGGTCACATAGCTGGCAAAGGGCCAAGCTGAAAATAAACTCAGAGGCCATAGGTCCCAGATCCCTGTACCCTCTGTGACACTGACATCCTGGAAAGGATCCAGGGGAGTAGGAGAGGAGCTGTCATCAGGGGCCTGGGAATGTGGTGTATATCTGCCCCCTCCCTCTGGTGGTTTGGGAGATGATGGACACCGAGACAGGAGTGGGGAGGCGGGAGGCGGGCAAAGACAGAAACCCTGGACAGGTGCCAGGAGCTCCAAGCTCTAGGAACCAGACAGACCTGGGCTCACATCCCAGCTGCATCATGAACTATCTGTGTGACTTCAGGCAAGTGACTCCACTTCTCTGACCCTGCTCTATAAAATAAGGCTAAAAATGCCCACCTCAAAGACTGTTGGGTAGATGCAGTAAGATTGTGCTTGGTACATAATAGGTGCTCTGAAAAGGCTCCCTACTCAGCGGGACCGTGGAAACACTCGGCTCCTCCATCAAGTGAACATCCTCCGACCTCATCCGTGTTGGGAAATCTTCCCACCAGTCCACTGTGCCTGTCGTTAACATATGTCGCATTTGCTCCGGATATATCCAGAAAGCTCCGTCTAGAGGAAAGCGAGGCTGGGCCCACACCTTCCCCGCTGGAGGGGCAGGAAAAGAAAAGAACCACTGGCCCCATTGTTCCGGGAGGTGGAGCAAAGGTAGGGTGTTGGGTGGGGGAGACGCCTGCGGCCTGTAAGGGGGTGGGCAGAACCAGCAGCAGAAGGTGACCCAGGGCAGCGGTGAGAGCCCAGGTTAGGGCATCAGGCAAGCCCAGCCTGGGAACTGCCACCCTCCTTCACAGAGTAGCCAGAGCAGTCCCTTCACAGTGTAAGGTATGCCACATGTGGTCCCCCATCTCACTCTGGATAAAAGCCCGCGTCAGGGAGCTCCCGAGTGCTCAGTGCCTGAGCAATGTGAAATATGTTAATGACAGGTACAGTCTTGATTTGGGCTCAGGTCATGATCTCACGGTTTGTGGGTTCAAGGCCTGCCTCGGGCTCTGCGTTGACAGCTCAGAGCCTGCTTGGGATCCTCTCTCTCCTCTCTCTCTGCCCACCTCCGCTCATGCTCTCTCACACACTCTCTCTCTCAAATAACCTTAAAAAAAAAAAAAAAGCCAAGTCGTGGTCTGGCCCTCCCCAATACGCTGTCTTCTCCCCCATTCACTATGCCTTACCCCCCGGCCCCTCCTTATTTCATGACAGGCCTCCAGGCCTTAGCATTCTCTGTTTCCTCTGCCCAGAATGCTCTTCCCTTCAGTGTCTGCCTGTATCCCCCACTCCAGAGGCCTTCTTGAGCACTCTATCTAAAATAGCATCCCCATCCCCCTCTATCCCCTCACCCCATTTTATTGTTCCCTATTTTGTGATTTACCTCTATCTGACATATTTTTATCTATTTGGTTTATTGTCTATCTTCCCCAATGGAATGTAAGCTCCATGAGGGCAGGGGCTCTATCTCTAGCCCCTGGAACAGCATCTGGCACAGAGTAAACTAAACACATTTCTTGGATGAATAAATAAATGATCGATTGAATGCTGACTCCACGATTTTCTACCTTGAATCGTGGTATTTGGGCAGGTCATTTCACTTATCTGGAACTTCCGGTGCAAAAGACAGTGCACACCCATCTCATAGGGTTATTGTTTAAACTAAATAACAGAGTGTGAAAGGAACTGACACATAGTAGGTGCTCAATAAATGACAACTACCATCACAGTTATTATCACCAGGTGTCTCAGGCTCAGTCACCCACTCACTGAGTCCTTGGACACATTGATGGTCTCTCTGGACCTCAGTCAAGAGTACCCATGTCCCACACCGGGATGTATGGTGGATGCCCAGGCAGGGTATGTAAAATATCCAGCAGGGCATCTCAAACACAGGAGGCATTCACCAGGTGGCAGCTACTGCAATCCTGGAGAGTGTAGGATTTGGACACCAGCCCCAGCCCTTTCCTATTCTGTGACCTTGGGGAAGCTGCTAAATGTTTCTGAAAAATGGGTATAATGATAGTATCTTCCTCGCAGGTTGTCCTGAGGTTACAATGAGATGGTGCACCTGAAAGGGCTTCACAAAATCCTAAGGAAATGTGCTGTGACACGCGGGACAGGGCCCAGGGATGGGGAGGGACCCTGATAATGCAGGGAGGAAGGGCAGAACCGGGAGTTGTGCTTGACCCGAGCTCTGAGGTATGTTGCAGAGGGAGCACACAGTTCAGAAGCCAAGCCCCGATCCAGCCAGGAGTCCTTTACCAAGATGCTCCCACCCCCCTCTTTCCTTCCTCTCTGTAGGGCCTCACTGGGGACTTCTGGACAGTTTTGGCAGGAGGAGGTTTCAAGGGAGGCAGGTGACAGCAGCAGGACCCCACAGAAGGCATCTTCCTCTTCAGTCAACCTCCTGCCCAATCTGCTTCCTACCCCAAGACCAACCCGGCCTCTTGCCTACATCCTGGCCAGGCCCTGGGGAAGAAGACCTAGAAGAAAGTTTTAGAGGCAGACAGACTCCTTACATTCCAGCACATGAGAATCTAAGGTCTTCAGAGTGGACCTGGGCCCTCTGACCCCACTGCCACCAGATGCAGAACAGGGCCCCGCTCCCTCCTCAGCCCGTTTCTGGCAGAATCCCAGATACCGGCTGCACAAATGACTCCAGCAATAACCCCTAGACTGCAAGCTCCATGATTTTTCGTCTGTTTCGGTCTTTGGTGAATCCCCAGTACCTAAAACAGTCCCTGGCACTTGGTAAGGCCTTAATAAATATAGGTTGAATAAGTGGTTCCATCAATAAATGAATGAATGAAGCAATGAATCGGTGAATACGTGACGTTCCCTGCAGGCTGGAATTTTTCTGGTATGTTCTTTGATACATGCCCAGTACACAGAATAACACAGGAGGTGCCGAGCAAATGTATGTGACCCTATGACTGGTGACTCCTTGGAATGTAATCTCTCTGAAGGCAAGGATTTCCAGAAGTAAAGATCTCTTTGTCTAAGGCTGCATTCCCAGGGCCTAGAACAGTGCATGGGAGCACGGTGGGATGGAAGCAGAGGGGAGGTGGTGGGGTGGGGGCGGGGGGGGGGGCGGGGAGTGAATCAGTGAATGAATGAATGAGTGAGGCCCCAGCTCTCAGCGCAAAGACCAAGAAGAATGAAACACAAACAGGCCACCCTGCCTGAGCTCTGCACGCCTCCCCTCGCCCCGCCTGCCACCACTCACCTCATGGTTTTTTAAATAATTTGTCGATTGTTTTTAATTGTTGAGGCAGTAATACTTGGTTCATGAAACTGCAATATACAGAGAGGTGAAATAAATAGCTTATATATATATAATATATATAATATAGCTGGTTTTAAAATATTCCCTTATCATTGGTGTACTAGGTCACGTGAGTCACGGAAGGTCGATAGCAGCATCCTCCAGAACTGCGAGCAATGCAGGGTCACTTGATTGGACGAGGCCGTCTGTCGTCGGAGGTCGGAGGTCGAGGCGCCGAGAATTCCCGAGGGGCACGCCTTCCCTGCGCGGTGTCTCGGGACAGCTTGCAGCGGACAATAAATAAATGACTGCAAACCAGAGAGCGATTTTTGTTGGAGATTGGGACAGGGACGGGGGATTGGAGAAGAAAGGGAGTTTGGGGGTGGGTACTACTTTCTCTTTGTTTTTCTCTTTTTTTCTTTTTTTTCTTTTTTTTTTTTTTTGTTTTGTTTTTGTTTTTGTTTTTTTTTTTTGTTCTTTGCTTTCAGAACCTTTGGGAAAAAGGACTTTGGTTTCTCAGAGTGTCGTTTTCCTCATTCAAATCCTCCTCTGGGGACAAGTTTAGAGTTGTCGGTTCCTAGAGAGAGACAAGCACCTGTGCGTTGACAACAGTCCCTTCTCGTGAGTCTTTTGTCATAGACAGGGGGTTTCAAGTCAACAATAAAATCCTTATCGTTCCCCCTCCCCCCAAGAGTTTTGGTTCAGTTTTTGTCTTCTTTTAAACACAATGTACAAAAATAGAGCTTCTTCCTAATTTTTCATGTAAAAATATTCCTCTGATGCAGTTCTCTGTGAGTGTGAGTGTGGGCCTGGGGGCAGCCTGGGGGGCTGCGGTGGGGCCAGCCTAGCCTGGGTGCGTGGGGCGGATCCGCCGGGACCTCTTGGTCACCGTGGTGTACTTGAAGGGCTTCTGCAGCTCTGCCTGTCCCTTGGGGTAGCGCTTCATGAAGTGCACGTCCTGCTGGTTCTCCCGGGTCTTGGGACCCTTCCGTGGCCGCCCCTTCTTGGTGAAGCCCACGTACCAGCCAGAGTATTTGGCGGACATCAGGGCTGTGTAGTTGTTCTCCAGGACCTTCTCAATGAACACACACTCCTTGCTGGTGCCATCGGGCTGGAGGAGGCAAGAGAAGAAGGAGGTGAGACAGGGAGGGTGGGTGTGAGGGGCAGGCTGTGTGGCCCGGGTACAGACAGGTGACTGAGGGTTGGCGCAATAGCGTAGAGAGGGCCTGACCTGAGCAACTTCACTTCCTCGGTCTGTGGAGTGGACTTGTCATATTGGCCCCTGCCTTCTTCCCTGCCAGCCAATTAGGTAATAGATTCCCTCGTCATTCAGGAATCCAGCCCTTCCCCACTCTCCACCCTACAGCCAAGGGCTCCCACCTCAACTCTGCTAGTACACGAGACCCAGACCTGGCCAATAAAACATTCCTGTGACTGGGGCAGAGCTGGGCATGTGGTGTGAGCCATCCAATCAGAATGTTCCTAAAGACCCCTGTATAAGCAATCCCCAAACACATAGGCTGATTTAAACACGAGGAAAATGTGAGGCTGAAGCAAAGGCAGCCATTTTACCACCATGAGGAGAAACGCCATCTGACAACAAAGCCAACACAGAGAAAGTGAAGCCAAGATGAAGAGAATGAGAGAAATCAAGTTCTGGTCACATCCTTTGGGCTCTGGACCAAGCAGCAGCTGCAGCTCATTACCTCACTGTGATGTGGGCCAATAATGTCTCATTTCCTTTAAAGTAGTTGAGATTATGTTCTGTCACTTGCAACAGAAAGAGTCCCCGCAGATGTGCACAAAACCTGATACAAAGTCAGCTACTGCACTGCCACTCAACCCCACTGCCATATAGTTAAATTTCAATTCCATTTAATATGGGATATGGTGCATTTTAAGTGTTTGGTGTGAAGAGGGGTGGGGACCTCCAAACATACGAGTTTTTACATGGCCAAACGCCAAAGCCTATGCCCTTGGTTCTGAGACTGCAGGCTCCCGAGCAGATGTGTGAACTGCCCAGGAGACAAGGGATGCCAGGCAAGGAGTCAGAAGTTGAATCGACTCGAACACTTCCTCACGTGACCTCAGGCTAGTTAATTCCACTCTCTAGACCTCGGATTCTTCATCTTACCAAACTGGGACGGCGACCCTTGCGTCACAGAAATGTGAGGAATGACGCTTGTAAATGAGCCTCATACACAGCAGGAACTTGCTAAACTATTTCTGAAAAGCAGGTGGTTCAGATGGTTCTGGCCTCCCTCCCTGGATCGGCTCTGGACAAAGGATGGTGGGAGGCAGGGCTTTGAACCTCCTCCCCGAGCCGGCCGGACTGGTCCATGTAGAAGAGTGGGAAGTGCACAGAGTTGGAAGGCCTGAATTAGCAGCACTTGAGTTTCCAACTAACATCTCCAAATTTAGGCCAGGCCCACTCCTCGTTATGGACGGATGCCCCGCCAAGTTGGAAGCCCAGCGGTCTGGCCGTGCGTGGAGACTGAGGTGCGAGTTCCAGCCTTTTGTTTGAAGTGGAAAACAGGCTGGAGCTTCCAGGAATGTTCACCTTTGAGTGGAGGGCAGGCTCGGGCCCTGCAGACAAAGTGCTGAACTTTGCAGAAAGGGACAGGCAGGGTAAGAAAACATTGTCTGGAGGATGAGATCCTTCGAGGAGGCTGCGGAACGGGCAGGGGGTGGGGCTGGAAGACATGTAGGACCCAGAAGACAGTGCGTGTCGGGCAGCACGGGGTGGGGCTGGGCAGTGAGGAACTCTTGTGAGGGAAGTGGGGCATATGTGCAAGGTAGACGGGAGTGGTCTCTGGGCCCCCCATGGATAATTCTGGAAGCTGCCTATCCAACCTGGGCCCAGGTCCTTTGGCCAGTCTCCATGGAACAGTGACAGCAAACTGAGCAAAGGCTCTACCGTGCTGTTTCCCCATCACAGAATGCCTGCCACTGCCTGGAAGACTGCTTTCGTCCTCCAAGGTTCCGCTCAGTAACCACTTCCTCCAGGAAGCTTTCCTTCACTGCCTTCTATCTCCCTGGGCATTTCCTCTTCTTCCTTTAAGACTCCATTCAAGTATCCAGTTTGAGTGGATTCACGTACTCCATCTTCTTCCCTTGGCACCCATTCCTCCTCCCCCACCCCAACAGAGCAATTCCATATCTGCCTGCCTCCTCACTAGCCCAAGAGCTTGAGCAGGTCAGGACCACTTGTCAGCTGCCCGCAGGGCTCAGCACAGGTCCGGGCACAGGTGGTCAAACGAATGAAGGGTTCTGGGATAGACTCACCAAAGGGCTTTCCTCTAAAAGAAAGTAGCCTTTGCGTCCCAGACCCCTCACTAATGTCCCAGAGACAGTCAGTCATGAGCCGTGAGAGGCCCTCCTGGGGGATGTGCTGAGAAGGGGACACAGCGAGCAGAGGGCCAGGCCCACTTGGTCTCCCTCCTCATTCATTCACTCATTCCTTCAGCATTTATCGATTGTCAATTATAGGCCAGACATTTCCACATGCATTATTTCATTTAATCCTCTCGACTTGCTGAGGTAGACTCTCTCTCTCTGTGAGAAGAAAAGGGTAAAAGGGCTTGCCCAAGGTCATGGGGCTTGTAAGAGGCAGAGCCGGCTTTTAACCTGCATTTGCCACTGCAGCTCATTTCCCCTCTGCCCAGTTCTGGAGAGGTCCATGAGGAGAAAGGGTATGGAAGAGCGGGCACCAACTATCAAGGCACCTCACCTCCCCAGGGCCCACACAGCCACCATCAGCATGAAGCAAGGTCTCGGATATGCAAGGAGCTAGCACATGTGCTTGTACAGGTTTGGGGTTACTTATGAGAGCCGAAATTCCCAGCACCCGAGACCTTAGGAGCTCCTTGGGGGGGAGCCATGGTGCCAGTGACGGTCATAAGTCCCCCCCATGAACTCAGACATAGCAGATATGAAGTTAAATGGCAGGCTGCACCTGGGCTTGACCCTCACCTCTGCTCCCGACTACCTCCAAGGTCCTGCTTATTGCCTGCCAAGGTTTTTTAAAAACAAACACAAAAACAAAAACCCGTGCTTGGGCTTCACCCCCAGAAATGCTGACTCAATTGGTTCGGGCAAGGCAGATCATCAGTGTTTACGGAGTGAGTGAATATCCCATCCCAGGACCTGGGTGATTAAGTAGAATTTGAGCATCTCTCCCTGCCCACTACCTCCAACCTCCTCCTTTCCAAACCAGAGTCCCATTCCTTCTATTTGATCTGAAGACCGAATCCTGATGACATCATTTGGCCCCTAGATCCAGTCTAACTTGAAGCTACAACTACCCCCTGGACATTTTAAGTTTTGTCAGCCAAAAGAATTCCTTTTTTGCTTAAGGCCTTTTGAGTTGGGTTTCAGTCATCTACAAATGAAACAGTCCTCACAAAGATGGGGTGGTGGGCAGGGTACCCCTCTGCCCTGAAAGGTCTGGGGCCGTATGTTGCCTCAGCCCAAAGAGGGTTCACCAGGGATCACACAGGGGATTGGGTTGAACAGTCAGAGACGGGGAGGTGGGGGGAATGCCTGGCACACAGTGCTTCATACTTAGCAACTGTTTATGGAATGAAAGGGTGTACTCCTTCCCAGGAGTGGGATGGTTGTGGGGTCCAGAAAGGTGACAAGAAGAAAAGGGGCTGCCTGAGCACGCAGGGGCTCAGCACAGAGACTTGGTGTGTGATTGTTACAACAGAGAAGCTACAGCCAGGGCCCAGAACATCTGAATGGTCTCTGTTGGGGGCTCAACGCACGTGCCCTACCAGGGCCAAAGACAAGGGTGCAAGGTTGGCACCCACGGCCAAGACCACCCAAGAAAGCTATCCTGTTAGGCCACTCCAAAGGAGCCAGAGCCTAAGCTGAGGCCACAAAGGTCCTCCTTCCCACAGGCGAGGGAGTAACGTCATGGCCTGGCTTCAAAGGGAAAGGGAAGGAATATTTAACAAGTGCCAGTAAATGCCAGCATGATCACTGCCATTTTACAGAGGAGAACACTGAGGCTCAGCAGTTAGGGCACTTGACTCCCCGGCCTGACGTGAATAATTCTGGCGGTAGGTTAAGACCAACCTCGGAAAGCATGAACTATTTTTCTACTTCTTTGGTGGGTGCTTCTGAGAGGCCAGGTACACACAGCATGGATGGCTGGACCCAGAATCAGCCCTCGGTGAGCTCTCAATCTAACTGGGAGGCGTAGGCACACAAACGTGACAACTCAGGTTAGCAATAGGTGACAGAGGACTGTGTGAGGGACTGTGGGCTCCAGGGTGGGTGTGCTGTACGAGGGGCCAGGGAAGCAAGAAGCTGTGGAAGGCTGAGCAGGACTCGGGGCAGATAGACAGAGGGAAGGGCAACCTGGGCAGAGGGAACGGCTTGTACACAGCCGGAAGGTCCGGTCCAGGGGGGTGGCAGTTCACAGTGTTATGTGTCTGTGGCTTAAGAATGTGAGGATAGGTGGCAGGGCTGTGAGGCCAGGGAGACCCCCCCGCTCCCAGGGCCTTGTGTGTCTCCCCAGAGAGTGTGGCCTTTCTCTGGTAGATGGTAGATGGTGCGGACCCAGGGATGGGTTTTGACAGGAGTTGGGGTGGAGGACAGGGGGTGCGCTTTAGAAAGCTGACGGTGGTTAGTGGGCAAAGGCAAAAGCCTGAGGCTGGCAGCCCTGGGGCAGCTGGGGCAAAGTATGAGGTCAGAACAGAGGCAGTGGCAGCAGTGAAGTTCGGAGGGGTAACCCCAGGACCTTGGCCCCTGACTGCCTAGGAGGCTGTGATGGAACAGCACCCCAAGAGCCTGTGGCTTTTTGCCCCGGGGGGGGGGGGAGGCAGTAAGGGGAGCTGAGCTAGGCAGAGGCCAACAGGGGGCCTGCCCAGGGCGATCCTGGGGCAGGTGGATTTGGGGGCATCCTCGGGGCCAGCCCAGAAGACGGACGCCTGCACGGGGATGGGGGAAATGCCGCGAGGCGGGGGGCGGGAAGGAGGGGGCCCTCCCTGGGCTGCGCCGAGCCGGCAGAGCCAGCGCCAGCTGAACCGTCCCCAATATTAATGACGGGAGAGAGGGCGAGGGGGCAGGAAATCGGAGCCGGCTCCTGTGGAAGCGGTGACTCAGCGGCCAGCCGGCGGGCGGGCAGGCGGGCAGGCGGGCGGTGGGCGGCCGGCGGCGGGGAGCGGGGAGCGGGGCTGCTCTTTTGACCCCAGCACGGCCCTCCTGGGGTCAAGCTGCCGGGAAGCGCGCAGACGGGATGGGGGGGGGGGGCGGGGGCGCGGGCACCGGGCACGGCGGGCTGCCGCGCGCCCCTCCTGGAAGCCGCGAGCAAAGGAAGCCGAGCGTCCAGCCGCGGGCAGGTTGGGCCTGGGAGGCGGCCCGGGCGGGCAGGAGAACAAAGCGCCTGACGCGGGGCCGGGCAGCGCCGCCACAGGAAACGCACGGCCAGGCCAGGGGACCCGGCGCCCGGCCCGCCCCTGCCCCGATCCCCTCGCCGGCCGGCCGGCCGCCCCGGGACGCGGAAAGTGAATCACTAATTAAAACCACTCCCGGGCGTCCCGGGGCCGCGCTCTGCCGATTACTATTACTGTGCTCGGTGAGCGAGCGGCTTCAGTCGGTGTGGGCAGTGCGGCTGGAACCTCTGCCTTCCAAACTGGGCTTTGAATCCCCGCCCAGCTCTAGTGTGGGACCCGGGACAAGTGCCTGGGCGGGGGCCAAGCCTCGGCTTTCTCATCTGCGAAGTGAGGATGGTAGTGGTACGGCCCTCGTGGGATTATTTGGGAGTATTTTTTGCACAGTGCCTGGCAGAAAGTAGGTGCTCAATTAACAGAAGCTTTTGGTCCTGTTATTATTAACAAATAATAAGCAACAATACTCTGGCCTGTGACACTCTCCCCAGCCACTAGGGTGTGGAGGAGGGGAAGAAGGGGAAGAGGGGAAGAGCTGGAGGTTTCAGGGAAACGAAACTATGTGTTATTACAGGAATTGGGGAAAGAGGAAAGAAAAGAGAAAAGGAATAGGAAGGGAAGGGAAGGGAAGGCCGGCTGCATCCCTGTTCCTAGACAGCAGGTGCATGTAGGCAGGGAGCCCCCAAACCCCTCGAAGTCTACACCCAGCAGGAGGGACCAGGACCCTACGTGCTCCCCAAAGTCATAGCCGTGGGTACCTTTGCCTGGTAGGCTATGATATGGTGGCAGAGAAGGGGCTAAAGGAAGAGGGTACAGCTGGAATCTCATACACACACATACCCCCCCCTCCCGTTTTCCCTTTGGGGCTGACAGGGCCCCCAGCACCCCGTGCCAGCTACCCAGGGATGCCAGGGAGATAACACCCAGGGAATCCCAGACCATCACTCACCTTCCCCACGAGCTTGCCTTTCCGGTTCATACACAGGTAGAATTCCGTCTCCTTGCCCTTGATCCGGACTTGACTACCGAAGGTGTCTGTCTCCACTAGGAGCTGGGCTTCGAAAGGCAGAAGGAGAACAAGACACATTTTTTTTACCAGGGGCAAAGATCCCTGACCCTGTCCCTGGACCCTCACTGCTCCAACATCAGGCATGAGGGTGGCATCTAACAGGTCTCATTGGAGCGCCCTTTCCCTTGGACACATGAGACTGTCCATCATTTGTTCTCTACCCCCAGCCTCTCTCGACGCCACTCGGCACCTAGATGGCTCCAGCTGGAGGGTTGTTCTGCCCCTTGCGGCTAAATACCAGTGTGCCCTTCTCCCCTCATCACCCACCCTCACCAGCCCCTCACCTCTGTTCCCCAAAACAGGACAGACAGCCACATGAATAACCTCAAAGAAGTAGCAGTCTCTGGAACGAGGGGACAGACAAACACATGCAAGTTTGCACGGGTACTCATGCACACTGCCTTGGGGGACATCAAGCTACATCCCCCAAAATTTAGGTCAAAGGCCCCTTCCCCCAAGGCAAACATCTAGAACCCCTGCTAGTGTCCCCTCCCCACTCCACACTTTTGCCACTTGAAGTGGAGAAGGTCCAGGGAGGGGAGGTTCAAGGCCCCTGGGAAATGAAGGCTCTCTTCAGGATATTCTCCTTTCTTTAGTCAAGGCCACCAAGGCTGAAAGGTGGCTAACTTCCAGGAGCCCAGAAGTCCCAATCAGGACCCAGTATCTATCCCCTGATCTGGAGTAGGAGACCCCACACTAAACCATCCATTCTCCACAGAGCCTCTCTCAGGAGAGGGGTGTCCAGAGCTAATGTCCCAAGCCCTGACTGAGAAAGAACACCAAATGGTCAAAGGGTGACTGTCCCTTGAATAGGCAAGCTGTGTCCAGACCCCTCTCTGTCCCTCTGTCAATTCATATTCTCTCACCAGTAAGGTGCTGTGTGACTTTGGTAGACCATGTACCCTCTCTGAGCTCTCTCTCCTCTCTGGACTTGAATTCCTGTGCCTGATTCCCTCCCCAGCATCTCCTCCCACTGCTGCCTTCTTTGCCTATGACCCCCCCCCCAATTCTCACCCTCCCATCTCTGAGCCTTTGCTTCCCAGCACCTGCCCCTCCCTCACCCGCAAACTTTTAATTTCAGTGACAAGGGACTTACTTCTCCATAACAAAAATCATAGCCCTAAATACGGCATCTTTGGAGCCACAAAGAGTGTACCTCAGTGCCCCTAAAATACACTAGGTATGATTTTAATAAAAAAATTTAAAAATATATACCCTGGTGCCCTGCTGTGAAAATTAAAACCATCTGGAACTCAGGATTTCCAATAATTAATCTAGCCCTCCTTTGACACCACTACTAATTAAAATATGATACCCCACCTTTCCAAGGAAAATAAGAAGAATTTACATAAAATTTAAAGATCTAACAAGAATTCAGTAATTCTAGAAACAGGGAGGGAGCGGGAGGCACATTCTTCTCTCCACCTTCCCCCATCCCTAGTAAACACTGAATGGAGAACATTAAGCAACAGTGAGATAGGGGGTTATGAGCCCTGCATCCTCCCTGCTCCCCTTTAATTCAAACTCCCTATAACCCTCCCTGGGAACCCAGGGTCAAACATCAGAGCAGCCCGGGGCCTGCTTTCTGCATCTGCCCCACACAGGATGGAGGTTGTGGGGGTTCAAGAGGGTCTCCAATCCCAGGAGCTTCTAAAGAAGCCAGCACGTGTTAAGGGAAAGGCGAGAGCTTTGGAATGGACAGAGCTGGGTATAAATCCCTGGCCCCACTTGCCAACTGTATGACCCTGGGCCTCAGTTTCCTCATCTGTAAAATGGGTATGATCAACCCTAATCTTCAAAAGTTATTGTGAGGATTCCACAACATGAAGGCAGAAAGGGCTTAGTCCCTTGTACTCAGAAGCCAGGTAAGGCAAGTAACTATTGTTTACATTTCTTAATAACTGCAAAACAAAACTGTTTTCCCCTAACACACACACACACACACACACACACACACACACACACTCATGCGCGTGCACCATAGTGGGAAAAAATCAGATGTGTGTAAAAGGGCAGAATAGAGCCAGACTTGCCTCCCCAGGCATGCCCTCTGACCTGAACTTCTTCAGCATCCTCCAGGGTAGCAGGCATCTCACACTGAGAAGTGAGTGCATCAGGAAATGCCTTGGGCTGGGACTTATGGGGTCTGATCATCGCCATGCTGGGCTGTGTGACCCTGAGTAAGTCACAGCCCCCTCTGAGCCTCAGTCTCCTTACCTGTGCAAGGTGGGGGTGGGGGGGTGGGGTCAAGCCTATTCTGATTCTCTCCGGGATTGGGGCAGAGCCTTGAAGAGGGGTAGAAATGGGAGGCAGCATGTAGGAAGGGGATTAGGCCCCAGGACCGCAGCCCAGGCAACCCCAAGGCAACCCCAGACCTCTCTGTCTGCCCCTCTCCCCGCATGTGCCTAGACCTCTGTCCTCAGAACATTTCCTACCGTTCTTGCTCCCACGTGAGCCCACTGAAGTCACACATCACCACGAGCTGGGGTGTCTCTGTCCCCATTTTACAGTTTAGGAAACTGAGGTTCAAAGGAGCAACTTAGCAGGTCTACCTGATTTTCTGATGGGGCCTGGGCTCCAGGGGAGGGCCCCTAACTCTGGGGAGATGTAGTTCCCTGCCCCCCAACCCCCAGTGCTCGTAAGCCACAGCCCAGCACAGGAAGCCCCGGCCTTTGCCTGAGCTGTCCCAAAGGCCTAGGGCTGGAGCTGGGCTGCACCTCCACCCCCACAAACCTCGCTACCCCCACCCCAGCCTTGGGAAGGTCTGCTCCAGATGCCATGCCAGGGAGCCAGCAGTCTGTTCTCCCCGACCACAGCAAGCCTTGCAGTGACCTAGACTCCACTCAGCGCATGACATAATGAGGAGGGAGCTGGGCCAGAATTATGTAAAGTCTGTGGGGAGTAATAGCGGCAGCAATTCTCAGAAAGAGAGAGAGAAAGAGAGACAGATGGAGCGAGAGACCCCACCCACCCAGGCCAGGTTTGCTCTAGAGCCTACCTCGTCCTCAGCATCACGCTCCCCCTTCTCGTGACCCAAGCCCCCAACATGCAGCTCTCAGGAGCTAAAGACTTCTTCTGGGCTCAGTTCCATTCTTGAGGCCTGTACCAGGCCAGGCAGGAGGAGTTTGGAACTTTATCTGGCTCCACTCATCAGACCTCCTCTCCAGGCATCCCCTCCAGACTGCACAACTCAACAGCCTCCTCCCTCTGCCAGAGAGATCCTTTAAAAATATAAAATTAATTCTCTCTCGTCCCTGCTAGAGGCCTCCTAAGTGATCTCCAACTCGCTGAAAATCCAGCCTCTTCATGGGGACCTATATGGGACACATGCTCTGGCCCCTGCTGACCATTCCTACATCCCAACCTCACTCACAGCCCTCCAGTCAGCAAGCCTCCTTGCTATTCCTCTCTGACATACCAAGCACACTCCCAACTCAGGGCCTTTGCACTTGCTGTTCCCTCTACCTGGATCTTCCCACAGCAGCTTCTCTTCTCTTAGGTTGCCACTCAAATGTCACCCCCTGAGAGAGGCCTTTCCTGGCCACAAGGTCCAATGTCATACCACCCTCCCCAGTCCAGCTCTACCCACCCCCTGCTCCATTTTCCTTAGAGCTCTTCTCCAAATTGTCTTGGATGCTACCTTTTTAGATTGTCTGTCTCTATTTACCGGAAGGTAAGATTCACCAGAGCAAAGGCTTATCTGTCTTATCCACCACTGTGATTTCTAGCCCCTAGCCCAAACTTGGCCTGTAGTAAATGACCAACGAGTAAATTTTAGTAAATGCATAAATGGCTTTGTGAAGTAGATATGAGTAATACTATTTAAGGGTTAAAGAAAGCAAGGTGAAGGGAGGTGAAGGGACTTGCCCAAAGGCACACAGCTGGTCAAAGCGGGGCAGATGTTGGGAGCCAGTGTGATGCCACAGTCAACACCCTTGGCCACGCTGCTCCCTACTGGTGTCCTCCAGTGCTACTCCTGCTCTCGCTAGAACCCGGAGCTCCCACCCACCCGTCCCCAGGCGCAGAGACTCGCTGTGTGACAAAGGGAAAAACCCTCTTCCTCTCTGGGCCAGGCCTAGTGACCTCCGAGTCACCGGCTTTCAGTTCCGCCCTTCTAGAAAGTATCAGTAACGAACATTTATTTGGAGCTTATAATGTCGTGGCCACTGTTCTAACTCCCCTCTATGCATCCTCTCACTTACAATATCCTTACAATAATCTCCCGAGGTTAGAACTGTTATCCTCATCCCCATATTACAGGTGAGAAAACTGAGTGCCAAGGTTACACAGCGACGGAGGTACAACCCAGGCAGGCTAATTCACAAGTCTTGGTCTCGCCCTGTCCACCCCTCGCTTTACCCTTCCTCTGCAGCCGTTCCTTTCCTGGGGCAGTGGGTGAGTAAATCAAGCCAGGGAAGCTCTTTGCTTTGACCTCACTTTCTTGAGGCAGAGGGCTATAGGTAGAGATGCCCACAGAGCCCTTTCTATAAAAAAACACCCATGACACTGGCAGAGTCACTCCAGAGGTAGTCTGAGGCAGACGAGAGATTCAGAGGTAGGCAGAATGCGACAGACGTCACGCAGACCAGCCATGGTGGAGAAAAGGGAAGTGACGTTGACTGACTGATTGATTGATTCCAGTGTGATTCCCTAGCGGGGCCTCCCAACATGTGATCCAGGGCCTCACTTGGAAGACTTTTGGCTTGAAGGGTAGGAAACAGCAGGGAAAGACACAGAGAGGCAGCCAGAAACCAGAGAGAAACACAGTACAAAGAGAGACACAGGAGACAGGAACCAAAGAGAGGAAACCCGAGAGAACAAAGCTGGAGAATGGGGATTTCTTTTTCCCCAGCCTCAGGCTAAAACCCCCCAAGACCTGCAAGAGCAGTATGGGAGCCAGGAGCCACCTGGACCTTGCATGAGGTGACCAGCAGCTGGCTCACCGCTACGGTTCCAGTGCTGACTGCATGCTGGCCACTGTCCAGGTGTCCTCCAGAGAGGAAATGTCCTTGCCACAAAAGGCACTGGGAGGTCATAGCAAATCAGTCGTCCCTTCCTCCCTTCTGAAGGTGGACCAGGTCGACAGGAAGGGGTGGGGAGAAAGATGCTTTCTGGAGATGTCTCCACATCACTGTCTACACACACACACACACACACACACACACACACAGCCTTTCTCCCAAAGTCCCCTTCTCCTAAAGTCCCCCAAGGAGGTTTGCAGGCCACGTGGGCTTGCTGGAAAGGAACAGGGAAAAAAATCAATAGGATTGATCAGGAGCTATATTTAATCCCAGCCATAGCTCTCATATGGTCATTTCAGCTGCAGAGTCAGCGAGGTGTGGGGGATCACTTCTCACTGGGGACAGAAGTTATGGGACATGAGCTCAAAGGGCAGGGGTTTTAATGCCCCTTCCCAGCTGCAAAAGCCCTAGGGGAAGCCAGGTCTGTGGCTCGCTGTATCCCCACCGCACGACACAGAGCTGGCAGGCTGGAAGGATGGGAGGGAGGAAGAGAGGACAGCAGAGGAGAGGCAGGGAGCACTAATTTGCCAAGTATGTTCTGAGTGCCTGAGCTCTGTGTCAGGCACCTGCCCCAGGGGGAGCACTCCCAGATGCACACATGGCTCGTCCACGCATTCACTGGGCTCAAGTGTCTACTGAGCACCTGCTTGTGGTGGGCTCTGTGCATGGCGATACAGCAGCAGACAAAATAGACAAAAGCCTCCTACCTCAAGGAGCTTGCATTGTAACAGGAGAGACAGAGAGCAAATAGCCAAATACATAATAGAATATCTAGTAGCAATAAGTGTTAGGAACAAAAATATGCCCAGGAGGAGACAGAGACGGGAAGTCTCTGATAAGGAGAAAATTGAACAGAAGCCTGAGTGAAGTCAGGGAGCAAGCCATGAGGGTGTCTGGGAGAAGAGCCTCGTCAGGTCAAGAGAACAGCAAATGCAAAGGGCCTTAGCCAGGAACATGCTTGGCATGGTCCAGGGATGGCAGGGAGGGGCTGGGGCTGGAGCTGTGTGGGCAAGGAAGGGGCAGTGCAGCCAAGGCTTGAGTGGTAGCCAGGAGCGAGGCCATTCCGGGCTTTCCCACTGCCCCAAGAACTGGGATTTTAATCTCAGTAAGACAAGCGCCTTTGACAATGCTGTGACACAGTCTCACATCTCGGACTGCTATGTGGAGAAGGGGCTATGGGCGTCAGACTCAGAGTAGGGGGTCCCTGCTGCTGGTTTCTCCACCACAGCCCTCCAGCAGATGCCAGAGCGAAGGAAATGCAGACCAGAGGACCCCACCTCACCCCGACTCTTGTCATCTGCTCAGCAAAAGCCCTGGGACACCCCACATGTCTTTCGATGTGAGCCGCACAAGTCAGTCCCCGATTATGCTTTGAGTCGCCCCACAATTACTTTATACGTTCATCCAGCAACCTTTAAGTGGGGACCTGCTTTCTGCCAAGCCTTGTACTGGACATGGGGACATGCAGAAGGGTCACTATTTCCAAAGGGCTCACGTTCTCAGAGGGGCAAGGCTGAGCAAGGGACGCAGGAAGCTGGCCCGGCTCAGCAGGCCTATGCCGGGACAGGCTGAGTCCTCATGATCCCGCACAGCAATACCACAGCTGGAGTCACAGACTGATCCATGCCTGAGCTCTCGAGGAAGCCATCGGACTGCTAACTCCACCCCCCACACCCAGCCCCCATTCATGGTGAAGAAGCCCAGGCTCAGGGAGGGAATGAGGAGGACCCAAGGTCACACTTGGAGGTTAGAGAACTAGACTCTTCCTACTCAGAGTCAACCCCTGAGAGGGAGCACAGTCTCTGGCCTGGGAGCAGCTTGAAGGCTGGTACCAGGTGCGTCTTACCACCGGGTCCCCAGGGCTCAGTAATTCTGTGCCGAGTGAGTGAGGGACCCCAGTTCAAACTAAGAAAAGAGCAGACCGCACCCAACAAGAAGGTCCAAAGACCCTTCCTCCTCTGGCCAGACAGCAGCCCGAACAGGCAGTCCCGCTACCTGGAATCGTGCTGAAGAAGCCTCTTAAGCCTGCAGCTGACCTGCCAGGGCCCCACTGATGAGTGAGACAGACAAGGTTCTTTCTGGAAGCCCCAGGAATCAGTTCCTAAGAGGGGAACCTCCACCAGAGCCCAGGATGGCACCCCCACCCCCATACAACAGCACCGAGTTCAAGCAGTTATTACTTATATTTTTGCTTTAATAATCATACAATCTTTGAGCATTAGATATGCTCTCTTTCCCATCACCCCATTTCACAGAAGAGCAAACAGGACCAGAAAGGCTAACTCAGATCCTAGGTCTCGAGCTCGCAAGTGGGGGAGCTAGACTCAAATCTTGTCCAACTCCAGAGTCTACCTGCTCGACTCCTCCAAAGATCACCTTCCTGGCTAACACAGTCCCTCCAGTGGCCTGCCAGGGGCTGTTCCGAGCACAGTCAGTCCTGGGAGCCTGGCCTTCTGCAACATGTTGGGTTTGTGCTTACCATTTTTTTTTTTCCTCAAGTAGAAAAACCTTTTTTTCAAATGAAAACCGGCAGGAATATCCAATCATAGGGTGCATATCAAAGCAGAGTCACCTCCACGCCACCACTCCCGGTGCCAGGGTCCCTCCCTGCTCCCTGAGCACAGACTCAGTTGGTCCCAGCCCTCCCCTTCTAAAACACCAGTTCTGTCACTGTCAGCCCTGCTTCCCACGGCCAAGAGGATCTAATGCCTCCACACCTGGGGCTTAAGTGCATCCATCCCAGAGGCAGGTGGAGTGTGGTTTTCTCACCCTCACTTGGCACAGGAAGGAGTGGAGCCCGGAGCCAGACAAGCTTGCCCCAAGCTCTGCGGGCTGCTTAGTGGCACGGCTGCAACAAAACCCAGGTGTCCTGCATGGTCTGGTGCTGTTTCTTCAACATGGTGACTGCCTACAAGGCAGAGGGGGCCAGGACCAAGAGCCGGAAGGAGAGGGGCTGCTGTAAGAACCCCAGGTGGGCAGGGTGACCAGGTCCCGAGCCACCGGCCTGCCAGGTGTCCCACGACTTAAACCTCCAACTTCCTGGCTCCCATTCTTGGCCAGAGCCTGGCCCACCCGCAGGGCCCTCAGGTGCTCTGGGAAAGCTTTAGGGAGTCATGGGGAGACCCTCTTGCAGAGCAGCATGGTGTGGGGGTGTGCTCCCCTCCATGCAGATTTCACCAAAGACTGCTCATGGGGGCAGCAGGCCAAGAGCTCCTGGGCAGGGCACCCAGACTAAGGTGGGCCTGTGCCCTGGGCCCGCCCAGAGTCTAACACCTCTGGACGCCATTGAATCTGAGGCCATGAGTGTCTGTCGGGGTTCCAGACTCCATGTGTTCATGGGGATTCTGTTTATACTTGGTGTCTGCCGCAAGTCCCCGACTGCATTATAATTGCACATAGATGGAAGCCGTGGGCTGCATCATTCTTTCAGCTGCACAGAGTCCCGAGAAGGAGGGAGTAGGCTCTCGGACTGTCTGGGGAGGCCCCCCCCCCCCGCACCGGCCTGGCTGGGGGCTACTGGCTGCCCATCCCCCACAGGCAGGGCAGGCCCCTAACACAGCCCCATCCTCCAGGCTGGCTTGGCCACATAAATCACCCTCCCAATAATATTTGTATTGATTATCTAGATTGGAAGCCTCAATTGGCTCCATTGTCTCACTTCCTCTCCCAGGGCTCACAGATGGGGTCCCTTCGCCTCATCTGCGTTTCTAATGCGACACTTAAATGAAGCAGCCTCCGCAGTCAGCAGAGCCCCACGCTGCCCTGGGTGTCAGGGGGGTGGAGGAGTGATAAACATATTCCTTGAGAGAGAGTGATTAAATCTGGGGTTTGTGGAGCTGGAGAAGCCAAAACGGGCTAGTTCCTGGATACTCAAAGTGCGGTCCCTGCACACCACCTGGGCGCAGGTTAGAAATGCAGCGCTCAGGCCCCACTCCGGACCCACCAAATCAGTATCAGCATTTAACAAGATCCCTGAGTGATTCACAGGCATGTTCATGTTTAAGAAGCACTGCTCTGGTCCAACCCTTGTATTGTACAGATGGGAAACTGAGGCCCAGAGGAGGCGAAGGACTTGCCTGACGTCACACAGCAGGTGAGGTCCCCTAAGTCTCTGGCTGAGGCAGAGGAAGCGAGAGGCAAGTAACTTCTGGAGTGAGGGGGTGGCCATTTCTGGGCTCCTCTCCCTCCCGAGCTCCTACCTCCTGTCTCAGGGCGTGGACAGATGGCTCAGACCAGAGTCTGACCCCCCTCTACTCTTCGAGCCTGGAGGGGCCAGTGAGAGCTCCGGGGACTCCCCAGGAGGGCACCCTCCTCCCGCCCGGCCGGCCAGCTGCCCCTTCCCTGGCAGCAAGAGGACAGCAGATCCCAGGGAAAAGCACCACCTGGGTCTGCCCAGCACAGCGGGGGGCACAGAGAGACAGAGGCCCCTGAGAGGCAGCCAGCAGAGGACCTGAGAGAGGTGGGGCGGAGGGACTGGAGAGCTGTGGTCTGAGGGAGGGAGGCAGGGAGGGCAGAGATGGTGGGGAGGTGGGGGGAAGAGGTGGACAGAAACAAAGAGGGGAAGGGATGAGTACCCAGAAGGATAGGAGAAGGACTCAGAGAGAGGGACCGGTTGAAAGCAGCAGCAGCAGCAGCAAGACTGAGAAAGGAAGAAGGGGAAAGAGGGAGGGAGGGAGGGGAACGGAGGCAGTAAAGAGTGATGGCACAGGGAGAAGGGAGGCAGCTGGCCTGGAGACGGGGAGCCCAGCCCGGCCCAGCCCTGCCCGGCCTGGCTGGCCCCAGCCCCCAGTGACGGTGCAGCTGCCGCACTTGGGCCCTACCATGAGGTCAGTCCTGCCCTGGGGCGGAGGGAAAATAAATGGTGTCCAAGATAAAAGGTCCAAGAAATTATTTGTCTTGTTGTCACGTCTTGACTGCAATGGGCAGGGGCCGGCGGGCAGGCGGGGCATCATCCCAGAAAAGCCTAGGCTGGCAGTCCCACAGTGCATACACAGGACCCCGGTCCCAGCCCCACGCCTTGGCCACCCACAGCCCCGGCTCCCCTGCCCAAGGCCGGGGCCCGGGACACCTCCCACCCAAATCCTGGCCTAAGAAGGCAAGAACCCATGGGGCAAGGTCAGTATTTGCTCAGTGCCTCTCCCAAGATCCACTCCAAGCTCTAGGAAATTGGAGTCCTGTTTCTCTTACTCCTGAGGGTCTTTGTGGGCAGGGGGCCTGGGGAGGGAAGGGGGTCAGGGTGTCTCATTCCTCCCAGCCCCCTGCAGAGGCAGCATGAGGTGAGTGATGGTTCCCAAACATCTCAGAGGAGGGCTGGACAGTTCCGGGGTCAAGGGCAGGTCAAAGGGACCATAGCCCAAGGTGCTAAGAGCGAGCGCTCCCATTCCTCACAGGTGTTCAAGCTCAAGCTCGCAGAACACACACCCATTTGCACACAGGAGCACCCACCCTCACCCCAGGCCGATTTCCAGCACCACCGGCAGCACCCAAATAACATTCCCTAGAGACTCCCCGCTCTCCGAGCACCTGAACCTGGGGCTGGTGAAGCAAGGCCATGGGGAGCAGCTACCCACGACCACTGGCATTTGCCGGCAAAAGCACTTTTGATTCACAGCTTCAGTTAGTGCCCCACAAAGGCTCTCGGGGGATACACCACTTACTGCAGCTCCATTTTACAGATGAGGAACCTGAAGGCCGGAAAGGCTCGGTGCCAGGTGCAAGATACACAGCCGGGACGCGGCAGAGCTGGGATCTGAACCTGAGGTCTCAGAGGGGCCCAGTTAGGGGGGCGGGGCCGGCACCTACCATACTTGTCCCCGTCCTCGCCGCGGGCACTGATCCTGCGGCCCAGGACCTGGATGTGCTTCCCGCTGGTCCGGCTGTAGAGCTGGTACAGCCGCAGCTGCTTACGGCTCACATCGTCCCGAGCCCGCGTCTGGTTCTCCACGTGGATGCGGAAGTCCACGTTCTCCTCGGCCGCCAGCACCTGGGCAGGGAAAGGGGCATCAGTGATCTACCTGGGAGGTCCTAGGTCCCCTGCAGATAGGAGCTGCGTTCACAGCAAAGAGCCAGAGCCCCCGTGTGCCGGCTCTGTATGAGGCCTTGGCCCAGACTCATACCTGCCCTGTTACCAGCCCTGTTTCACAGATGAGGCAACCAAGTCTCGGAGAGGTGAGGCAAGTTGACCAAGGGGGCCCAGCCAGGAAGTGGCGAAGCTAAGAATCAGGCCTAGGTCTACGGGACAACAACACTTGCCATCTTTCCACCACAGCACCAAGTTAAAGGAAGCAGCACGGAGCATTTGACCTTGGCCACACCGACTCCTTCCCAGTAAAACGGCAGAGCGGAGCCCCGACCCCGACCACATTCCAGGGTGGCCATGAGGATAAAGCGAGCAGGTGGGGAGTAAAATACCAACATGGACATGGAGATGGGAGAAGCGTGGGGGGCATATCACTGTCGTTTGGGTGCACGGCAGGGAAGGACAGAGGCTGCCAAGTCACCCTGGGAAGGAATGGGCTAAAATCCACTGTCACTCGTCCCCAGGAGCCGGGGACTCTCCTCTCCATGTCCAGAGAGTCCTCATGCTCACCCACACTCACCCAGCATCTGCCCACACCGCTGGCCGCTCTTGGAGAAGACTTCATTTTGCACCTCCCACCAAAAGTCCCCACATCCCCAGAGGTTTAGTTCATGTCTGACCACATCCTCCAGGAAGCGGCCTCTGGCTATGCTGACATAATAACTCTCCAGTCTCACTTCCTGAACATGGCTTCTCACCTGGACAGCTTGCAGCCACCTCCTCGCCAGTCTCCTGTTCCCATTCTTGCCCCCTGGTAGTCTGTCTTCCACCAAACCCAGTCACTTAGTATAATCCTCCCTCTTCACACTCTCCAGAACTTCCATCACATCTCGACAAAGGTCCCCACCACGGCCTCAAGGTCCTTCATGATGAGCCCCCCCCCCCCCCCGCCTTCATCTTTTACCACTCCCTCACCACCAGTTACACTGGCTGCCTTATTACGTTGCTGAGGATTCCAAACACAAAACATACCTGCCTCGGAGCCTTTGCACGTGCTTTTTCCTTGGTTTCAATATTCTTTCCCAGATTTATACATTCTGGCCCCTTTACTTCATTAGGGTCTCTGCTCAGTGTCACATCCTGAGACAGGCCTTCTTTGACTGTTTCTCTGAAGCAGCCCCCACTCCTCTGTCACTCTCCATCTCTCTGTCATGCTTTGTTTTTTCTTTCTAACACTGACCAACCTGACATGACTTCTATTTATCTGGTTTTTGTCTGGCTCCCCCTGACTAGGCTGACAGCACCATGAAAGCTGGGGCTGTCTCTTTCTTGCTTGTTGCTATATCCCCAGCACGTAGCACGGTAGAAACTCAAATATTTATTGAATGCATGGATGAATAAACAAATGAACGTTGAAAAGATGTGGAGCTCTGGAATTCCATTTAGTATTAAATTAGGTTTTCCTATGCTTTCCTTTCCTAAATGTACATCTGCCCCATTCCATCTGAACTGAATTATTCTTGAAGCCCGGACAGCGTTCTCGGTTTGTTCGTGTGCCCATGAGGTCTGACATGATGTTAGGCATGCAGGACCCCATTCCCATGACAGTATGGCCCCACTCAGCCCAGGGCAGGGCTCCAGGGACCAGGGCTGCCCAAGCAACTGTCTCACCTCTCAACTGTGAGCTCCCAAGGGCAGTAACTGTGTTTTCCTCATCGCACACCCCGTGCCCGGCCCAGGGTCTCTGTCCCCAAGCTGACTTACACATGTCCTCCAACGCTGGCCTGGGCCCCACAAGCAATTCAGCAGGACCACAGTATTTAACCTTCACTATCATCCTCGGGGTGGAAGTATCATCCCACATTACAGGTGAGGAAACTGAGGCCCCAAAGCTAAACTGACAAGGTCACAGTACAGGCAACGGCAGAGTAAGCCCCAGTTATGGCCCCAAAGCCCTTCGTTCAGCCCCACTTGGCTGGGCCCCACTTGCCCCTCTGGCACGATCGGGAGGAGGTCCCAGATTCGAAACCCAGGGGTGCGCCACTCACTAGCTAAGAGACCCCAGGCAAGTCACTAACCCCTCTGTACCTCAGTTTCCTCACGTAGAAAACGAGAGGGATGACAGTGGCACCCATGTCACGGGCTGCCCTGCAGATGAAACACGGAAGTCTTAGAACAGGGCCTGGCACAGAGTACGCACTCAGTAGGCGTGAGTGAGGGAACCCAAGGGGCATTAAGAGGCTCACCGTGAAGCCTCTCCAGAAACACCCTCATATCACACTCCTCGTCCGTACACGCAGGGCACTTCTCCTCGCAAACCATGCTTTGGGAAGATGCTATTGCTTCCGGTCCTTCCAGACACCCCTGCAGCATGGGGATGCTTACCACCTCCATTTAACAGATGTAGAAACTGCGGCTTCGAGCCACACGGCCAGTGGTGCAAGGCCCACCAAGGGTGCACGCCCTTTACTTCCTCTATTCTCCGTGGCCAGCCCCTGTCACCATTCACAGCCAGGCTCTGATGCCTGGGACCCACCCCCTTCCATATCCTGATGCTCAGGGAGGGAAGAGCTCCATCAGCCCCTGAGGTTCACACCTGGTGGGCACATGTCCTGAAGAGCCCCCACCCATGGCCCTCGACCTTCCTGGTATGACTTCCTGAGGTAGCCCGGCCCTGTCCCCTCCCCCAAGGGCAGGCCTCCAGCCTCCTTCCCTGTCCTCCAACTCTCCTCCTGCTCACAGGAGACCTTATCGACCAGAGGTCAAACCAATCTCCTTACCCTGGGTCCCCAAGGGGAGCTGCCCTGCCCCAGAAGCCAGCCTCCCATTAACGATTTTCTCCCTGGCCCACTGGACAGAGGCAGTGTGGGTGACCCAGGGTCAGCAGGGGCTATCCGGTGGCCCTTCTCCAGGATGTGGGGGGAACAATCCATCTTGCCCAGCTTCCACCATTTAAGCCACATTCTGTGGTCACATTCTTCCCAAGGGAGGTAGCAGGGGTGGGCCTCTGATACATACACAGAGTCCATCCTTCTGAAAAGGCAGCGACGCCCCTGGGCTTCCTGGGCAAGACCTCTGGGGAGCCCCAGGCCTTTGCACAGGTCAGGCCCTCTGCCCAGGGCACCCTGCCCCCTCTGCCCAGCCGACACCTGCCCTCAGGTGCCTCCTCTGGAAGCCTTTTCTGCTCCCCATCCTCCAGCTGGGTTAGGGCCTCTGGGCACTACAGTAATGGCTTAGTGTCCCCAGAGTTTAGCCTGTCCAGCTCATCTGGGGATCTCCAGCTCTGGCCCCAGGAGGGTGCCCGGCCGATGTGTGCTAAATGACTGTGGTGAGGATGAGGGAAACCTAGAGGCCAAAATCAGCCCCACCACTTACTACCCAGACAAGCAGAATGCCCAACAGAGCGGTGGCAAGGGGCGTCTGCAAAGCTATCAGCTGCTAGGCTTTCCTAGGCACTTCCTTCCAGGCACTGTGCTCCGAAGCCCTCTGTGGTACCTCCTATAATTCTCTCAGCCACTCTGGGAGGTGGGCACCAGGTAGAGCTCGCTTCGCAAAGGTCACTGGACCTCTGAGGCATCTCTCCAGGGCCACGGAGCCAGAACGTGGACAAGCAGGGCTCCTGCGTCTGCCTCGGGACCAATCTCTCTCTCCTCCTCTCCTGCTCATGGGGTAGCAGGCCACTTGGCCCCGGTGCCTAAGAGGGGGCCTGCCTTCCAGGCCTTTCCTAGAATAGTCAGAGTGGCTGTCTGCTGGCTAACGCCCCTCCAGGTACACAGTTGTCTGGGCTGTTGAAGAGCTGCAGGGTGAACAAAACCAGACTGGCACAGCTCTCACAAGGTGAGCAGGGCTGGCACAGACAAGATGTGTCCTTAGGCACAGGAAGGCACCTTCTGTCACTCTGCCTTCCCCCCACCCCAAATTACCTTTTGGGTCGAAGTAGCTTTTCCCACAGCAGGATGGCATATAGAGGGGTCCCCATGCAGCCCAAGACTCCCAATTACCACCCCCCTGCCAGCCCCTTCCCTGCCCTGAGAGCTGGGGCTCCAGTGGAAATATTCACTCCCCCATCCAGGAGTTGCACAGAGGCAACAACGGGCTGACAGGTTCACATCTCCCCGCACCGGGGTCCACCAAGGTCCCAGGCCCGGCACAGACAAGGTGTCTGGTGGGACAGAGCCCCTCGCCTTCGGCCTGGCCTGCAGTGGAGCCCAGCTCTCTAACGCACAAGGCGAGTTCGGTTCCTACCCCACACTCTGCCTGGCTCCCCACCGCCCACAGCACCCACTCAGGGGCCTTTATAGTCTAGCCTCTCCTACCTTCTGACCCTCCTCTCTCAGGCACCTGGGGTGAACCTTCCATGGGGTGATCTCAGTGCCAGCTTCCAGACATCAACCCAGGTCCCCTCCTTCTGGCGCATCTGTCAGCCACGACTCCTCCCTCTGGCTGAAGATCTCGGCCTCACGGACCCACTCATGCTCTGAAGACACGTGTGGGGGCTTCCTATATCTCCCCACCTTCCACAGACATGGTCACACATCACTTATGTACACACACAGCACAAGTGAGCACACACCACATGTAGTCAACAACAAAATGACTTGCACTAACTGACGTCTGGGGTCACCTGGCTGCACCCTGAATCACCACTCGGTTTGGTATCTTTTTTTTTTTTTTTAAGTTTATTTTTTTGGCGGGGGAAGGGGCAAAGAGAAAGGGAGAGAGAGAGAATCCCAAGCAGGCTCCTCACCGCAGAGCCTGACGCAGGGCTTTAACTTACAAACTGTGAGTCATGACCTGAACTGCGACCAAGAGTCAGACGCTTAACTGACCGAGCCATCCAGGCGCCCCAGTTTGATTTCTTTAACCCCTCAGTTTTCTCACTAGCAGAAGGGGGACTGTTTGTAATATCTATCTCAGGAGCGCCTGGGTGGCTCAGTTGGTTGAATGTCCAACTTCAGCTCAGGTCATGGTCTCCCAGTTCCTGGGTTCAAGCCCCGCATCGGGCTCACCGCTGTCAGCACAGAGCCTGTTTCAGATCCTCTGCCCTCCTCACTCTCTCGCTCTCTCTGCCACTCCCCTGCTTCGTGCATGCTCTTTCTCTCTCTCAAAAATAAACATTAAAAAAAATCTATCTCAGAGAAAAAGACAACACAGCCACAACTTTTTTCTTTTTCTTTTTTCTTGTGTTTTGTTTTCTGAACAGCCACGCCATGACTTACTGAGCGCTTCCCTCTGTGCTAAGAATCACTTTAGGTAAACTATCTTATGGGATTCCCAGGGCGGGCCTATGAGTTCTATAATTATCGTACCCACTTTACAGATGAGGGAACTGAGGCTTAGAGAGGTTACATCGCTTGTCCAAAGACACTCACTACTGAGAAAAGGAATCCAGATTCAAATCCATCTCAGTCTAGAGCTCAAGCTCTCCACCCCTTCACTCTTGCCTGCTTTCACTCTCTCCTCTCTCCACCCCCGCCTCTACCTCTATTCAGGATGGCAACTGGTTCTGGCCACAAGCCATGGCTGGGGCAGGGATTGGAGCAGGGATTAAACATGAAAGGGCTCAAGGCCTTGAGCTCACTCCCCCTACTCAAGAGGAGGATGGGGTCACACTGCCCCCTCCCGCCCAGGTCCCCATCCTTGAGGCCTCATACAATCCATGCCCCTGTCTCCAGGCAGCCTGCCCAGAAAGGGAGGGTCTCCCCGTCCCAGGAGGGGCAGCCCACAGACTTCCGGCCACATTCCACCACCGCCTGCCTCCTCCTCCAGCAGCAATGTTGCCAGCCCTGCTGAGGGCGTTCAGAGTTTCTCCAAAGTCTCAATTCCCCCCTCCAGGAGTGGTCCCGGGTAAAGTCAGCCCTGCTCTCCATCCCAAAATGCAGCTCCCCACAAACTCTTCCTAGAGAGCGGGCCTGGACTCAGGCCCAGGAGTGGCTGCCAGCCCCAGTGCTCTGTGGCTTCTTATTATTTGTGAGGCAGAAACTAACACTGGCTCCCACTTGCTAGGTACTTGCTTTGTGCCGGGGCCTGAGCTAAGCACTTTGCAAGCAAGGTCTCCTTCCTCCTCACACAATCTGGGCTGGTCAGAACGATTCCCGTCCCTGTGACAAAGGGAGACACAGAGAGGCCAAGGGACTCATCCACGTTGTACACAAAACGACAGAGCCAAGATCTGAACCCATCTCTGGCTCCAGAGCCCAAGGATTTTCCCCAGCTGGCATCTGTAGGCGGAAAAGGGAGGAGGAAGGTGGAGCCCACCTCTGGATCTCAGTTTGGCTCAGGTTCACGCTCCCACCACCCCTTTCAGCCCCAGGCTTTCCCCCTCTATCCCGTCACAGTCCCTACACCCAACCCAGCCGGAACGGTGATGTTGGTGATGTTGTAAAGGGCCCTTCCCCACCCCCAGCCTGTCCATTAAGCTCCCAGGGCTACCAAGGTATTGATTGGCAGGGCTGAGCCATCAGCATGGGAGGGAGGTGCTGCCACCCAAGGTGGCTGACTAGAAGCCCCTCTCCCCACACATCAGCCTTCTCCATACAGATCGTCAATACGAGTACCTCTGGTGGTCAACCCTGGAGCCAGCTTGGGGAAGGAGGCAGGACCCCTAAAGACCCACATTCCCTTCTTTTATTTATTTTCCCCTCTCCTCCAAACCCTGTTTCACTTCCCTGTCCCTTAAAGCATGTGGGGGGTGGGGGAAGAGTGGTCATGCATGCCGACCAGAAACAAGCCCTTTATTCTGGCATTCAATGCCTACCATGGCCTTTTACATCACCCTTCTTCCTAAACTTGGTGCTGCAACAGGCTTAGAGTCCCCTGAGCATATCAGGCTGTTCCCTGTTTCCATCTAGAGATATTCCATGTGCCTGCAATGGCTTTTACACACACACACACACACACACACACACACACACACACACACACACAACCACACACTCATTCACTCACTCACACATGTACACACAGGTTCACAGCATCTTCATCTGCCTTATTCTTAATCTAAGATTCAAACAGGGCATCTTCTCTGGCCAGATCCTCTTGCCCCCAGTCTGGTTTCATGGCCCTTCACCAGGGTACCCATGGCACCCTGGAGCCCATGTCCCCCTGCAGCCCATGTCCCCCTGCACAGACCCCTCTGATTTCTCTCAAGTCCCCAAGGGCTGGGATAGGTCCTGAGTCTCCTTGCCCCATGCCTGGTGCCAGAAGGGACCTGCCCTAGAGAAGCTATGGCCCCTCTACTCACTTACTCAACATTCATCCCGCAAGCCAGGTCTGTGCGATGTGCCGTAGGGCCCTCGGGATGGGTCCAGCCTCCCTTGACTTCCAGGAACAGGCCTCTAGATGCACCAACGTCAAATGCCCAGCTGCAGCGTGTATTACTTAACATTTACAGTGATCCAGGTGCTGTGCCCCCGGGTGATCACAATTCACCCTCGCAGCAACCCCAAGAGGGAGGTTCTACCCTGACACCCACAACAAAGATGAGCCACCGTGAGGCCGAGCAATATGCTCAATCTGAGACTACCAAGGGGCCAAGGCGGGGTGTGATCTGGTGGGCCAGACCCAGAGCCTGAGCTCCTATGCATCCCTGTGAGCCTCACGGAGAACACACTGGGGCCTGTGACAGTGACAAAGTGCAAAGAGGTTCCAAGGCAGAGGCGGAATGGGGATGAGGGAGGTAAATAAAGCTGCCCAAAGCATCAGCCCAAAGTCTCTTCACAGGGAACACTTTGAGGAAAAAACTGAAGCCTTGGATGCCTTCTTGGCATTCTCTCTAAAACCCAGTCCAAGGCCACCCAGGCAGCGGATGTCCCATAAATGTTTGCTGATCGCTACTGAGGCACAGCACCATAACTGAGTACCTACTGCATACTTGGCCCAAGACATGATTCCAATTACACCTTTGGGGAGTGGTATTATCATCCCTATATCTCGTGTGATGAGGAGGCAGAGACTCAGAGAGGTTAAGGATCTTGCCCAAGGCCACACAGCCTGGGAGTGGTGCAATGAGGATTAAATGCAGGCCTAAGTCCAAAGCCTGTGCTCTCAACTTGAACAAGAGGAGCCCGGAAGTCACCGACGCAAGGAGTATGTCCCTCCTAGCCTTGCCCAGCACCCTGCAGCACGGTACCCACCTAACGCACACACAGAGCATGTAACTGATTTAACGAGTACCGTTACACATTATTGAGTGCCAGCTAGCTACTCTGTGTGCATTAGCCCATTTAGTCCCCACAATAACCCTTAAGAACTAGGTATCTCTCACTGCCCCCGCTTTACAGATGGGGAAAACCGAGGTGCAAATTGTTTAAGGTTAAGAAATTTGCCCAGCAGCGCACGATTCAAACCGAGGTCTCTCCTGTGCCAAAGCCCATGTGTTCAAACTCCACGGAAGTCATCTAGCTCATGTCACTGATACCCAGGTGGGTAAACTGAGGCCCAGGGAGGGAGGCCATTCAGTGAGCCAGTGACAAATCCAGGACTGATCCCAGGGGTCCTGAGACTGTTTCTGCTCTGTGGCCCACAGGAGGCTTGTCCTTGGCCCCATCTTCGGCACCGGAGCATTTTAAATGGCCCATGGGCGTGACGCCATTTAGATGTCAGAGCAATGAACAAACACCTCCCAGCCCCTACCAGCAAGCCTGATTAAAGCCTGAGGGGCCCGCTGACCCACCAACGTTTCAGAACAAGTCCCCAGACTCAGGCCCAAAGTGGAGACAACAGGCCTCTGCCCTTTCTGAGGCCCGGTGGCCATCGCCCAGCCCAGGCCACCCTGATAAGGCCCTTAGCACTACCGCTGTATCCCTGGCATACAGGGTCCCTGTATCCCTGGCAGTGTTCTGCCAGTCTGCGAGTGGGGGCAACTGGACACGGTAAGAAAATGCGGAGCACACAGAGGTGAACCAGAAAGTCCCCGCCCTCAGAAAGGAAACAATCCACATCTCCCCTCTCCTGGCCACCAGGAGGAGACAGTGCCCTGGGGAAGGGGAGCTTACCACCCTGACAGGGGCGTGGGGGCCAGGGAGCCCTCCCCAAACAAGAGGCACTGGGGCTAGAGCCCTGGACAGAGGACCAGGCTCCGCACTGGCCCCTGCTCTCACCCTGCTCTCACTGCTTTGTTGGTTGTTTTCTTCCCATTCTACACATCCCAAAGCTGAGACCTGAGAGGTTAAGAAACTTGCCAAGGTCATACAGCAAAGGTAAGGCAGTGCGGCAACAGGGAGCCAGGCTAGCGGACTCCAGAGCCCTTAGGCTGCCGTTTAATAAGCCTGGGGCCCAGAGCCAGGTGACCCAGAGTCGAAGCCAGCACTGCCTCTGTCCTGCTCAGTGGACAGAGGCAGGTTATTTCATGCTTCTGGGCCACACTTCCTTGTCTGTAGAATTCCCTAGTGCCAGGCTGGTTGTGAGGCTTAACCTCCGTGATGTGAGAAAGTGCCTGCCTGTCACATAGCGACCCTTTCAGTCCAGAACATTCCAGGAAAATCAAGGTCTGCAGACTCTGAGTCAGATGCCTCCCATCGGAGACACCTACCCGGGCTCTGACCATCTGGTACAACGTAGACCCATCAGGAGAATCCCAGGGGAATCTCTCACTGAGGAACCCTAGCATCCCTCTTGGAACTCTCCTTTCCCACCAGTATTCTTTCTGAATAATTTTGGTATTCTTTCTGAAAAAGTCTGTCTGGTGTCGGGGAAACCAAGAGCCTTAGAGTTTTCCTGGGCTGGATATGCCAGCCTCCCTGCACTTCTCAGGAGGCAGGATTAAAGGAACTCAGGTTTATCTGGCACTCTCCCCTCTAGCCTGGGTGCATCTTGAGGCCAGAAACTGACTCGGGTTGTTCCCAGGGCTGGCAAGAAGGAGGTTTCCAGCAAGTGTTTGTTGAATGAATACCTGACCGGATGGACAGAGGGATGATGTTGCTGCCTTAAGAAATCAAATGTGCTACCCAATAGGATAGCTTCCCATCATCCTCATGTCCCAAAGGACTCTGTCTCTGGCTTTCCTATTGTAGCCAACTAGAAGAAAGGTTCAAATCCTCACTGAGGAAGCCAGGTGTGGGGGGTGGTCAGGCCAAGAGGGGGCGTGGAAGGAAACTTCAAAACTTGAACACATCATGCGGTGAGGGAGGAAGTGGAGCTCTGGGAGTGACAAGGGCTGGATGGCAGAAACCCCCCTTCCCAGGCTCGCCTCAAGCCTGGCCTGTCTGGGGAAGGCCAGGACCTAGCCGAGCCTGGCGGTAGGAACAATGTCAGGCAGGTGCCGGCCAAGCTGCGTGAAAAGCCCAGCCCGGTGTCATTGTCAGAGCTCAGCCAAGTGCAGAAAAGCAATTTACTGGTCACGCCGCCTGCTCCCCTCGGAAATTTTTAAAATTCTTCCGATTTGAGCTATCCGTGGTGTCCCAAGTTGTATGGAGAAGGGATTTTATTAAATTCCCAGCTTCCCGCTTCCTGGGGTGGTCAGCAGGGGGGAGGGGGCAGGGCGGGGCTCACCACATGGTTGGTTGGGGGGGGAGCGAGGGGGAGGGCAGTGTCTGGCATTGACTGTGTTCTCTCGAAAATGTGGCTAGAGATGGGGGCTGATGACTGATGGCTGGGGAGAAGGGAGGAGCCCAGAAACTCTAACTGCTAAGACTGGAGCAGTCCCCCAAAACATAGAGGTGGGGGAAGGGAAGGGCATAGGTGTGTCCATTTCCCAGCAGAACAACATACCCTCCTGGGTAGGTGAGAATTTCCAAACCCTTCTCCACACTTAGCATGTATCACTTCAGCCTCGAAGCCACCCTTCTCCCAAATGATGAAGCTAACACTCACAGGGGTCTACAAAGGAGGAAGGAGGAAGCTGGAACTCAGGTCCAGTCTGACAGATTGTAAAGCCCTGAGCCCTTCCCACCATGCAGGAAGGCCTCCCCTGGCCCCAAGGGAGCTCTCATCACCCCTGCTAAGTGCACCCCGCCAGCGAAGTAGCTGCTCTCCCAACACCGCCTCGGCAGGCAGCGGACCTCAGCTCCCAGCAACTACCACTCCCACCCCTCATCTCTACCTCTCACAGCCACTCCACCTTTGTCCCTAAAGCATGAGTGGGGACATAAGCCTGCCGTTTCTTTATTGTTTAGGAATCATAGGTGCTTTTGAAAATCCGTGGAGAGCTGAGAGTCCTCTCGAAGATGTGAGCGCATCTGAGCACCATTTTGGTGCAACGTTTCAGGGGCCTGCCTCCTCCATAATCCCGTCCTTAGATACTCTCTGGGTGCATGGACCATGGGTTAACTACATCAGCCTGATGGCAGTTCGGATGGGGAAAGGCTGCCAAGAAAGGAAGAGGGAAGACAGCGAGGAGAGGAGGCGCCATCACCTGCTTGAAGCCCTAACCCAGGTGTCCCACCCAGCTCTTTCCTAAGAAGCTAGCTCTAGCTCTGGCCAGGAGGTGGAGGTGGGATGCAGAGTCCAGGTTCCCTCCCTCACACTTCCCCAGAGAATACAAAGACCATACTGCAAACCCTCCTGGGCCCTGCTTTAAGGACCAAGGGGCAGCCAGCACCAGGAGGGCCACCAAGTCCACAGCCATTCCCTGCCTGCAATGCCCATTTCATCACGGCCCCATCCCCAGGTGCAGCACTTAGGGAAAAGAGCTCCCATCCAGGTAAGACAAACAGATCCCCTGGAGTGACCCTGGGACCTGCCCTCTGCTTGGAGACTCAGCTGTAAACCAGGCAGGCCATGCCTGGCACTGGCTCTCTGACACCAGCCATTCCCACCCCTGCCCCCACCATCATAGGGTCACATCTGCTTTGGCAAACAGCCAGTTTTAAGTTACTGACTCCAGTTATATTGATTCAAGGAGTCACTGGGGACCCCGGCCTGACTAACAGGAGGAGAGAACCCATCAGTCTGTCTGTCCGTCCACCCATCCATCCATCCATCCTTATAGCCCCCCGCCCCAATTAGCTGCCCCAAGCCCAGTGTCCATCCTGACGCTGAGTCCTCTCCCAGGAGTGGAAGGCGAGGTAAGCAGACCCGCCACCACACCAAACACTGAGAGAGGCTGCTGAGTCTCAGTAGCACTCAACACTCACAACACTCCTTATGCCGTAAAGCTGGGAGAGCCACAATTTTCCCTGCTCGAGGGTCTTTTGGGGCACCTCTGGAACCCCAAAAGCTAAAACCTGAGCATCTTCTCTAACCCTGCAGACACCTGCCTTCAACCCAGGGGGTAAGGGGCAGATAATCTCTTCTGGCCCCTATCCAGCTCCTCCTAGGACCCCTCCCTTGCAGCTCTAAGTGGGTGGGGGGCTAGGGCAGCTGGCACTTCCTATTCCCTTTCCCTTTGCCGCCCCCCCCCCCCAACCATGCTGAGGCAGCCCTGGTCTGGTTCTAATCGGGGCTGAAGTCGCTCCCTCCTTCCCTCTTCTCTTTCTCTGCCCCCCCCCCCACGCTTTTCCTTCATTTCCACGGCTTTGGAAGCCAGCGCGTTCCAACTGTCTGCGTGCCAAGACCTTCCCGAGTCTGAAAGCTGCTGAAGTAACAGATCAGATTTTAGCAAGTGCTTTCCAGGCTGAGCGCCAAGCCCTCTTCTGATTCACAGGGAGCGAGCAAGCGAGCGGGGAGCAAGGCGGGGAACAAGCCGAGGGCCACACCACCTTGGGCAAGGGTGTGCAGAACGTGGCCAATTCCGTAGCGGCTTCAAGGGCAATGGCCCCTCAGCCCAATCGCCCGTCTCTACTACCTCTCACCGAGTCTCCTAGCGCTCGCTCGCGTGCTCTCTCTCTCTCTCTCCCTCTCTCTCTCTCCTGCAAACGCCTTTGAAACCACAGAGTAATTTACAACTGAAGCTTTCTCCCTGGACTCAAAATCCATTCGGCTGAAAGGAGCTTTTTTGTTTGGAAGAGCGAGCGGAGATATTAAGGACGGTTGGCAGAAAAAATGCCCAGGTCCCAACTCCTCGCCGATTGTGGGCAGGGGCCTTGGAGCAGGGCACATTGCAGCGGGTGAGTCCGCTGGTTCCGGGGATCTCTTCCCAGCCGAGGCCGACAGGGGCCGCGCCAGTCTGAGCCCTGCAGCACAGCCCCTTGCCCTTGGCTGGTCCCCCGCCGGCGCAGGGCGCGCGCGGAGCCGCCCTTTGGCGCCCTGGGAACAGGTGCACTGGGCTCGGCGCCCAGTAGGGGTGGGGCACAAGGAGGGGGCGCGGCCCGGGGAAGGGGGGTCGACCTGTACCGAGAGGCAGGGGCAGGGGGAGGTCAGAGTCAGGATCCCACATACCTGTACCTGGAAGCACAGCAGCAGGAAGTGTAAACACCTGCGGGAGAGAGATGGAGAGGTGGTCAGTGGGACTTGAGGGAGGGGGGCGCGCGGACAGACAGACCGATACGCAGTCGGAAAGTCAGACGAACGGCCGGGCGGGCAGACAGAGTCACAGGCACACGGACAGACGGCAAGGCAGGGTAGGCAGCCCCGCGCGCGGGCGCTTACAGGCAAGTGCAGGCGGAGGGCGCTGAATACATCGCTGGGCGGGGGGGAGGCGGCGGCTCCTAGCCCAGCCTGCACATGTCCGCTCCGCGCGGCCGGGACCGGGCGCCTCCGCCGCCGCCGCCGCCGCCGCCGCCGCTGCTGCTGCTCCCTCCTCGCCGGCTGCTGCTGCTGCAGACTCTGCTGCTCCGGGGCGCTCCGCGGCGCGCCCTGCGGCATCAGCGCCCCGCGCGGCTCCTCCCGAGCGCTGCGCCCTCCGGGCTGGCGCGGGGGCTACGGGGTGGCCGCCGCTGTGCAAGAGGCGCCCGGCTGGTGCGGGGAAGCTTGCTCACTGCTGACCGTCCGTCTGTCCGGGCGTCTGCGGGAGGCTGGCTGCTCGGTTCACTCCGGGGGCAGCATGCGCGGCGGGGCTGGAAGCTGGGGCGCGCTCTCCGGCCGGGGCGCGGGGCGGTGCGGGGCCAGAGGTCAGCGCTCCAGGGCCGGGGCGCGCGGCTGCAGCAGGAACGCGTCACGGCCGCACCGTCTGGGCGCCCGCCGGCTCATGTCTCCTCCTCCGCGTCTCTCCGGCCGTGCGCATCGCCGCCTCCCACCACTGGCGGCGGCCGGGGCGTTTTCTACGCGCGGGCGGCGAGGGGGCGGGGGGCCGGGGGCGGGCCCGGGCCCGAGTCGGCACAATGAGGATGCGGGGCCCGGGGGCTCCCCCCCTCGGGGCGCGGCCGGACGGGCGCTCAGCTCGGCTGGGTGCGCCGCGCCCACATCAAAGGCGGCCCAGCCTGCTTGCCTGCCTGCCGCGGCCTCTCCACTGCCTCCGCCTTCTCCTGGCGGCTCCGGGTTGGAGGGAGGCGCTCAGACTCTCGGCGACAGGACCGGCGAGGGGCAGAGCCCGCGAGGCTGGAGCTGGTGAACGCTGGAAGCCGTCGGAGCTCTGCGCCCGGGCGCAATGACCCGCGCCGCGGCGCAAATCCTGCCGGAATTGGGAAGGCTGCGGTCCCCAAGAACGCAGTTAGGTGCGGGGCGTCCTCACTCGCCCACATTCGCTACTAGCACTCACTCACACCCTTTAGCGCAGGAGTGGGGAGCCAGGAGGGGGCGGGTCAGGCCCAGCCCCCGGGGCGGCACCGCTTAAGAGGGTTCGTTTTTACCCGCCCTGTGAGTCCACGCAGGAACGTGGCGTGCCCCAGATGCCTACTCGGATGGCTGGCACTCTTAAGTGAGACCCCTTCGTATCTCTCCGTCCTTGCCCCTGCGGGAAAGGGGGTCTCCAGGACTTCTCTCCCCCTCAACCCCTTCCAGGACTCTCGGGTCGCTTCTCCCGCTCCCAGCTGGGCTCCCGGGTAGACAAGCCTGCTTTGGAAACGCGCGGCTGCCACCTAGCGGCACTGAAGTGTCGCTGCAATCCCGCCCAAGAGGGCTACAGGAAGCAACCAGCAGGACTCTGGTCAGCGACCACTCCAGGCCCTCCTCCCGCCACCTGGCTGAGACTTGCTTCCGTTTGCACACTAAGCGATTTAGTTCTTTTCTAACCAGGTCAACAATGAGGACATCTCTTCTCACCGCCTCTCCCCGCTTCAGAGGCGTCACTCCCGTCCTTCCCACAAACTTCAGAATTGTAGGTGTTCTTGTCATGTGCAACTGCCTCACTCTCTAGTGAAGTTTCTAGTGGCAGGCTTCCTGATGCTAAGGGAAAGAGGTCATAGTGGGAAGGACACTGAAGAACAAACTCAAAGAGCAAAATTCAGAAATCCATGCTATCTGGGCTAGATCCCTCCTGTGTCCTTGGCGGCAGCTGACAGCCTTCATTTCACTAGAGCATAAACTGAAGTAGCTGCTGTCAAACAGCGCTATTTCTCAGTTACGGAATACGAAATTTCAACTGTTCCAAGTATCAGTCCTCTCTGCAAGCTGTTTTAAGTTCCTTTTAAAGCTGAGGCTCTTAAACAGGCAGCCTCTATTTCAGCATTGGACACAAGAGCAGAAAACCTTTTGAAAACTGGGTACTGGGTGATGAAAAGGTCCCTGTGTGAAGCACTGGACTCAATTTAGACATTCTCATTGCAAGGACTGATCTTGCTATACTATTATTAGTTACTTTTAAATGGAATGCATACATAACTGTGTTCTACGTAAAATGCTTGCAACTTTTTCCAATGTTCAGATAAAGTATGTCTTTCAACTGCACAAATATCACCCAAGTTAAGGCTGACCCAAAAGGTCCAGTCAAGAGAACAGTCCTGAATAAGAGCATCAACTCAAAAGTCAGAAATCCTGGATTTGAATATTGCCTCCAACATTTACTTATAAATTCCAGCAAGTAACAGTCTGAGACTCTGCTTCATCTACAAACTATGGCTAAGAACAGTAACAACCCGAGTTGTTTCCAGTTACTGAATGAGGTCATTCAGAGTCTGGCACATAATGAAGGCTCCAAAGGTTTTAGCTGTTATTAGTAATTGTAATTATGATTCTCAGATTTTCACTTATGATTTCATGAAGTAGGTAGTATCATTCTCAACTTACAGTTGAAGAGGTGTCTAACCAGAAGGTCTTGACTCCAGATTTACACCTCAAATCTAGTTTTCATACTTTTCTTACTCCATACGTGAATCTTTTATGAGGTTTTCCTATCTCAATTTGACATGTTCATATAGCACTTAATATGTAATACTAATTTGGTAGTCACTTATCAATTCATTCAATCACCATTTATGGAGATCCTGCTGTCAGGCCATGGGGGAAGAAAGACAAGTTCTTGTCCTGAAAAAGCCACTTCATTGGGGGCACCTGAGTGGCTCAGTCTGTTAAACATCTGACTCCTGATTTTTTGGTTCAGGTGAAGCTCTCACGGTTGGTGGGATCAAGCCCCACATCAGGCTCTACACTGACAGCACAGAGCCTGCCTGGGATTCTCTCTCCTTCTCTGCTCCCTTCCCCAAAATAAACTTAAAAGTAATAAAAAAAATAATAATAAAAAGCCACTTCACTTCTAGGGAAGATGGGCAATGAGCAAGTTAAGAGAGAAATTCTAGCTTGTTATCAGGGCTTTGAAGAAAACCAGTGGTAAAGAAAACACTTCTAGGTAATACTTGGGCTAAGACACAAAGGTGGGGAGAACCAGCCATGCAAAGGAATATTCCAAGCAAAAGACATCAAGTGCCTGCAAGGAGAAAAAGGCTAGGTGACAGGAAGGACTAAGCCAGGGGTGAGTGGCAAGAGTTGAGGGTAAAAACAGGCAAATGCTCAATCATGACTTGTAGGCTCTCAGAGGCCAATACATACCCAAAAGCCTTTTTTTTTTTTTTAAGCCACTATTTATGTACAATTCTTAAGTGCGTATGTTTTAAGTGTGAGTTTGGAAAATGTTTGTATGTCAACACCTTTCTGGGGGTACCTGTATGGCTGTCAGTTAAGCATCGGTCAAGCATCTCGATTTTACTTCAGGTCATGGTCTCAAGGTTCTTGAGTTCAAGCCCCGCCCCTGCATCCGGTTCTGTGCCGGACTGTGTGAAGCCTGCTGGGATTCCCCCTCCCTGTCCCTCCTCTCAAAATATAAACAAAACAAAAACCTGAAGCATAGGCTCCCCACACCCATCACTGGTCCCAATTTAACATTTGTTGGCACTAGATTCTAGTGTAACATAAACTGAACCATGTATTATGTGCGATTTTGTGTCTGGCCTCTTGCTCTCATGTTGAGATTCATCCTCATCCATTGATGATGGTCAGTTGTTCATTCTTATTGCCAAGTAGTACTCACCAGTGTGGACATGCAATTAGTCTGTCAAAGGCTTTGAAACGAAGGGTCAAAATCCATTTTTTCAAAAGGTTACTGTAGGTGATAATGAGTTGGAATGTTCCAATTGTGGCAGTGAGGGAGGCCAATGCAGGCCACTACAGTTTGGGCTACATGGCTGTGTGCTAATTCAGTTCCCAGCTGTAATAAGCCAGTAATACCCCCTTGTTGTCTTCCGCAGAACTGAAAATTTAAAGGGAGTTGGGAATGTGTATTGACTGCTAGTACAATGGGATGTTAAGTCCTACAGGACAGTTAACTGTTTTGCTTACTTACTAATCCTAAACACTTAGAACTTTGGTACACAGTATACATTTAATTATTTTAGATTCCTCCCATCTCTTTTTCAAGAGTGAAAGTAAATTAACATCCGACATTTTTTTTCCCACTTCTCCCCAACATAAGACTAAAATAAAGTATTTTGGAGACAGATGGGAGAACCTCCAGCCTAAGAACCCAGGACAGAGCCTCAAGCCTTCAACAGCATCAAGTAGTTTGGTTAAGAGCAGACCCTTAACACAGATAAGCCTCAACAATTTTCTCAAAACCAGCACTTAGAACTTTCACAGCATTAAACAGGACCTCTAACTGCCAAATTCATGAGTCAGGGAGCAGCAACTGGCTCTTTGGCAAGAACTGGCTGGAAGGTAGCCTTAGACTTTCTGAAATAACATTAACCCTTTACTGTTAACTATACTGGAATTAAAAAACTCAACAAAATAAAAAATTTTAACCCCTTTATCTCCAGAGCCCAGATCACTACCTTTGATTCAGAGCATCAGTGCACGTGACCCTCAACTTTTCTTGGACAGTTTCAAAAAGCCCCACACCCTAGACATTTTCTCTCCCCTCATTAAGCTAGTGGTTGTCAGCCAAAAAAGTTACAGTGAAATACCAATACAGGATTTCAGGATACTTAAAACTCAATACACTTCCAGAGGTTACCAGAACATCAACCCATCATTCTGAAAATTGGTAAGTGAAAAGAATAAAACATTAAAATATCTGTTTTTCGAAGTCAGGAACAAAGGGAAACAATAAAAGTGGGTATTTTAAAAGAAATGTCTGCAGAACAGTGAATGGTATTGCTAAGAACTAAGCCATTAAACATTCATGTTCAGCAGACTGGCCTAAGGAAGGGAAATAGAATTATTCCATCAAAAAGTACTAAATATAAAAAGTATTACTCCAGAATTATTCCATCAAAAAGTACTAAATATAAAAAGTATTACTCCTGGCAAATCCATAAATTCTCAAAATTAAGAACAAAGCAGCTTCTCTTACAGGTCCCTCTACTATGAATCAAAAAAGATTAGTATTAGGGACAAAGAAAAATAATTTTTTTCCTATTTATCTTAGAAAACTAAAAATGTGGAGTGCCTGGGTGGCTCAGTTAAGCACCTCGTGATTTCATCTCAGGTCATGACTGAGCCCCATATGTTGGGCTGCATGCTGGACATGGAGTCTGCTTGAGATTCTCTCTCCCCCTTCGCCTCTCTGCCCAGCTGGTGCTCTAACATAAAACTAATTTTTAAAAGCTAAATATGCTTTAAAACTTTAGTTTTCTCAAAGTACCTCATTTGTTTTTAGCAATTAAACCAATATTGATCTAAGTACGGCCAATGTCACTTAATAATTTGCACTCCTTGAAAAGGAGGAATTTCTAGTCATAAGCCTTACCTTATTTAGTTGGCTGAGGTCTAGAACAACCAAGCACTATTAGTGACTTTTGAGGCACATGACATACCTGGAATCTTTACTGAAGATGGATTTGATTAGTTTTATCTTATGAGCAAGAACAGGGTACAGGGTCACCAGTAAGGCCAACCCTAAGAATGGGGAGTAGTGCTTTTGATTTTCCTGCTACATCCGTACCCATGAAATAATAAACCCAAGTGTTAACTTCTACACAAAGCTACTCAAATAAACAAATCAGACCTACATTTTGGAGACATAATGCAAAAGTACACTTCTACTTTTGAACATTTTAAGTAACTAATTACCTAATATACTCCCATATCATCACATTCTGCAATGTAAATCACTACCTAGGAAAGGAACGACAACTCTAATGTATTTAACTCACGGTAGCACTATTTTACACCAGTAAGTTTTAAAAAGTCATGTGTAGCTTGTTTTGGAATTCTATCAACTTAATGATCTTTTATTTTTTTTTTTTTTCAACGTTTTTTATTTATTTTTGGGACAGAGAGAGACAGAGCATGAACGGGGGAGGGGCAGAGAGAGAGGGAGACACAGAATCGGAAACAGGCTCCAGGCTCCGAGCCATCAGCCCAGAGCCCGACGCGGGGCTCGAACTCACGGACCGCGAGATCGTGACCCGGCTGAAGTCGGACGCTCAACCGACTGCGCCACCCAGGCGCCCCCTTAATGATCTTTTAAACATTAATATAAACATCCTTTAAGCCAAAGGCACTGTTCAGTGAAATGAAGAACAATGAACATTCACCATTTCCATTGGAGTCTCCATTAACAATGGTATAAAATGAGAAACTACAAGGATAGACCTCCTGGAGCGAGGAAATGGAACACTCAATGAAGAAAAACAAAACCTGAAGTAAACGACTAGAAGAAGCACCTAACCCCTGGAAACTGGGATTAGAAAGACAGTACTGCACCAACCTTTTCCCCACCTCCCAAAATAAGGTTACTGTACCAAAAACACTCAAGAAATTAAAAGGCTGGTGGTATCTGTTCATCCCATCAAAATATCTGCAACTGCAGCCTGATGAGCAAGAGCAATCCTCCTAATCAATATAAAAAAGACTGAGAGGTGAAAAAAAATGAGTAAACAATGCATGGGGTGAAAAGAGTTTCTTCAGACTTCAGATACTATGTCCCCAAACACCAAGGAAGAGCATTTGGAAGTTAAAAAAATAAAACACAATTTTGATGACATAAAATAGTCTCTTCTCCTAAAGTTTAAACAGAAAGGAATGAGGAAAAACATCCAAGAGAACCAAAGAGAAGGCCTAAGAACAGATAGAAGTTAAGCAAGAGACTGAAATCTCCCAAGAAAATGGCCCCAAACTGGAAAAGTCTCTGGAGGACAGACCCAGTTTACCCAGGGCCCAGAATAAGACCTAAAACTTTAGAAAACCAACAACAATCTTAAAAATGAATTCTCAGAAAAACTGGTCATATACAAAAGAACACATGAAAACATCAGGAGGACAAAAACGGCACAATTAAAATTCTAAGATTTAGCGGCACTGAACTTGGTTAAAAAGTGACTTTTCAGATTATATGTACTCAGAAAATACCTCCTCCACAGATTAGCAAACTACTGGATACACCACAACAAAACAATAGAACAGTAATCTAACCATGACACCATCATGCAACTGGCACATGGTAAAACATAGATCCCAAGGATTAGCCTCTGAATGTCCTCATGTAACCACCACATGCAATAAATTAACTTTTCTCCCAAGGATCTACAAATGTATAAATTATGTGCTATTTTGGGCAAACTGAGAAAAAGGTCAACAGAATTCATCTTCTGTTCTGGTTTAGATGAAGAACCGAAGTTAAGAAAGCCTGCTACAAGCTGTTTAACATGCCAGATTTTACCAGTGAAAAGGCTGGGTACGTGGATAGGTGGCCTGACCGAACATCTGGAAACACGCCTGCATGACCACAATTATCAACCATTATCAGGAGGTAGGAAAGTAGAAGCATTAAATGCTCACGATGAAAAATTAAGAAGCAGGAACAATTTAAAGGGTTTAGGGCAAGGACTGTTTCTCAGGGGATTTTTAGGTGTTATCTGATACTTTTAACTATGTACAGCTAGTTCTTTGACAAAGTTTAAGGGTAAATAATAGAAAGAGAAACAGTGCTACTTTATTAAAATACTGAGTTTATTTCACATGTATATTTTTGTCTCCCCACCATTTCCATTTGTCTGACCACCACTACTACTATGTCCTATCATAACATTCCATACATACTTAAAACCAAGCAAAGGGTGGAGCTCCATCTTTAAAAACTAAACAGGCATTTTGGACAACACATTCTTGGCAATGGAACCTGGACAACATTTATCAGACACGGTAGGGAAAGTTCTCACTCTGCATTATAAAAAGGACAGCCAGATATCAACTGTTACAGAAATGAAATAAGACGGAAAATTTTAACAAACTGTTTAAACTATTTTCTTAAAGAGACTTCCTCCACTGCCAGAGATCTTGAATAGCCTGGAAAACAAAAAAAGAAATGTGGTTAAAAGAACCACAACACTTCACAGACACCAATAAATTAAACCATGTTTCTTTGTACAGTTCAACATACCTATTATTTTTCATCCTACCACCAAAAAGGTTCAACTCTAGATAATTAAAAACTGATTGCAAGGGAATTTATACTCAGACATAATTTACTTTCAAATACTTCAAAAAAGACATAAAGTCATGTGAATCTTTGTAAACGAAATCAATGGTACTAGTATGCATTTAACAGCTTACATAAATGAAATGAAAGAGCAGAGAGGCCAGTTTGGCCAATGTTGCCTATGTCCTCTGCTCAGGGCTGCCAGACTTAGCACATAAAAATACAGAAAATGCAGTTAAATAAAATTTGTTAACACAGTTACATATACTTAGTTCTAAGCCTGTAGAACACATACGAAAATATTATGTGTACTTGAAATACACTAGATTAAATACTCTGGTTTCTCTTCAGATCGCATAAATCTTTCGCCTTTTACTAAAGAAATACACTAGATTAACTACTCAGCCCTTGTTCTTATCGGATGTGTTAAAGCACTTAAAACACCCGTCTTCTATTCTAAGGCATCACCTGCTTTTCCATTCCTTAAATTTAAGGATTTAAATGTTGTCTACCGACAAAAAAAAAAGCATCCCTCCACTTCTATGCCTTACTTCAATACATGAAATCTATACTTGTTCTCATACTAGTATGAACATCCATGCGAAAGAATTATTCTTCAAATGAGTCATGATTAAGTGTAGTTGTTATACACTTCAAGTTCGCATTTCGTTTCCTATCCATAAATAATGTTCTTTTAAGTCCTGGGGTGCCTGGCTGGCTCAGTCAGTGTAGCATGTGACTCGATCTCAAGGTTGTGGGTTCAAACCCTACATTGGGTAGAGAGATTACTCCAAAATAAAACCTTTTAAAAAGTAAAGAGATAAAAAATAGTCTTCATGTTTGTCAATTCTTTACAGGATTCAACAAATTCCTTTAAAACAATAAAATACAGGTCAGTGAGTTCTTTGACTATCTCTGAATTTACATAATCCTGCTAAACAGTCATTTAAAACTAAGAAAGTAACCTTTATTTGATGTACTGTTTAAAAAATGTCACTAAGAACATTTAGAGCCTCTTCTCCCAAAATATGATTTTAGTGCTTCAAATACATAGGATTGATTCTCTCACCTACTGTTTTTCAACAGCCACTGGGTTTCAAATGCAAGGGAAATGAATATCAAATGTTGAGAGTCTCATAAAATCTTCCTGGTCACTCAGAATTTTGTAGAATCAGTTTTGAGTAAACAATACCTTTAAATAAACATTTACCAAACTTTGATCTGTGGTTTCTCCACAAAAACTACAGTTGTTTTCATTAGCTCTTAATTCAAGAGCTTATACAAAGACTTACTAGTATTTCTCAAGTCCCATCTGGAAGGGATTTTACTAGCCAAATCCTCATAAGCAACTTTTTCACAAGGAAAACTATACAAGCAATGGCAATATTTTATACATTGTGATTACTTGTATATGTAGGCACGCCATAAAAACGTGAAGCATTTAAGCTTTGATAATCTCTACAATAATAAATGAAACTACTTTTTAATACTGTAGAAATTTCATCCTGGCACTTCAAAATATGCTTCCAGTTTTGTTTTTTATTTTAGTTTTAGAAAGAGAAGAGAGCACATGTGTATGAGGGGAGAGGGGCAGAGAAAGAAAGAAAATGAATCCGGGGCAGGCTCCACACTCAGGTCCACATGGGGCTCTATCCAACAACCCTGGATCATGACCTGAGCCAAAGATCAAGAGTCCGATGCTCAAACAGAGGCTGAGCCACCCAGGCACCTGCCCAGTATGCTTCCAGTTTTAGAGTCAGAAAATACTTCTGGTAACAGTGAATTCAGTTACTTTAGCTCCAAGACTGATACTATACCATTTGTGGAAGGCCTTTACAACTTTGGTTATTATTTTATCTTCTCTGAATTTTTCTTAATCACACACTTTATTTCACCACTTTCTTTGGTACTGGCGGGAGAAATCACGTCTTAGGCTTCCTTGTTAGTGCATGCATCTTTCCACTATTTGCAATACTGGACAATTGTATACTGCAGTTTCACAGACTTTTAACAAATGTCCAGTATTCAGAAAACTCACAGAATTCACTTGCATTTTGGGGTTCAAGTACATATAAACAGAATAGCAACCAAAAGAGTAAAAACTTGAATTTCATCTCACAGCCATATCAATCAAGGCTAACTTCCAAAGTATTAGTAAACAGTGTTGAAACATTGAAAGGATTTCAAATTGGAGAAATATAGTGCTGCCATGTAAATGATTTAAGTGCTACCTACTGTTGCAGAAAATTACCTCAAAAGGACAAATTTCATTTACTGAAAAAAGTTGGACACAGGAGGCTTAGGGATTGATTCCTGACAAAAACCATTTAACACAGCATATGTTCTGTATATACAAGATACCTAGCACCCTTACCTGTTTTTACATTTTCCTTACATTTGAGTCAGCAACCATAAGACAATAAAAATAAATGCATCAATTTCTACTAACAAGATAATATATAACACAAATTAACAGCTGATTCAAGCTACTACATTGAGTATTAACTACAATTTGACTTCTTGCTTCCTGATTTTACACATTAGGTCGATTTCAGCAAAATGTGTTTCCCAAGCACACAATAAAGCAAAAGACCAGACTACCTCAAATAGTCAAATGGAGCAAGGAAACCACAGCACATTTCTTTAGCCAACAGAGTAAAACTGCGCTCAGTAACGAAGAGATAATTTACCAACTATATAAAAACTGAGAAAAATGTACTAAGAAGTTATCTTCTCAATCTCTGCCAACTAAATTCTTAAGAGTTTCCATGTACTTAATCTGAAGTGTAATAGTCTGTGGTTAGGAACCTTTTAAAAGAAGCCAACACTTAAAGAAAATAATCATAAATAAATCACAATAAAAAATTTGGATTTGGTCAGGTCTCCTGAAAATTCAGTTACCTCTTGGTCAGTCATCCGGAAGCAATTCTTCACATAATTGATGAACTTGGCTTCCACTTTGGGAAGAGAACCACCCTAGGAGACAAAAGCATTATTGCGTTTAAGTATAGGAACACTGTTTTTGAGATATTATGAAATTCCTCACAGATTTGCATACTCTTACATGGACCATTGGTTCCTTGCCCCTTCAACTCTTTCATTTTAATACTGAGTTTTTAGGCCCAGAAAGACCTATTAGGCAACAATATTTAGAACCTGAGTCTTTCATAGTACTCCTATATTGATAGGTTTGTCAAAATTTCAAATTCTCTCCAACCACCCTAAAAATATAAAATATGAGCTACAACAGATTCTCAGGCACTCAAATATGTCAGCTTGACTGCCTACTCTATTATATACTACCCCAAACCAAATGTAAAGCAAATGTATACCCCTTGAGTACCGCAAAGAGATCAAAACTGAACATCACTTAATACACACTAAGAACCTAAGTCCAGCACAACGCTAACCTGGAAGTCAGTTCAAGAGGTATATGAAGTCCAAACAGGACAAAAATTAGTCCTACATTTCACTGATCCCTAAAACTTGGCACCTCCTTCAGTTATAGACATAGGGGATGAATCACAACAGTACTAACACCAAGTTATTTTCAAAATATTTCATCAAATATTTTCAAAGACTGCAATTACTGCAAATATCTTGGGGTTTACAGTCATTTCTACTTTTGAATTATCTTATTTAACATACTAAGTATATCGTCTTTGTTCCTTATTTTGGTAACTAAATTTTACTTTTTCTTGTAACCTGAAACATCTATGCATTTTAAAAAGACCAAGGTTTCAGAATGCCAAAGGAATCATAGCACAAAATAAGTGATCAGAAATATGGTATGGGATTCTTAAATTGCCTCTATAACCTAGAAAATAAACCTGTCATTTCCATTTTCAAATTATTTGCCACATACATTCTTATTTGATTCATTCAAATATTTATTGAGCAGCTAAGGAGATACAAACAAAGGTGATTAAAACATGGTCAAAGAGGTGAGGCAAATGCACAAATCATAGAAGGTATAATGTTCACTGAAATCACAGCAGCCAAAAGAAAGTGCTTTAGGAGACTAAGAATGAGATTGCTTCCAGCCTGGAAGGGGGCGTGGGTGGGTGGCAAATCAGGAAAGGAGATTTGAGATTAAAATAGAAGACTTCAGTCTGGATTGTTGATGACACTCAGTATGGACTACATTTCTCTCTCCTTTTCCTCTCTCCCCAGCTTGGGGCTTAATTTACCAGTAGTGCCCAGGACTGTTCAATTCGCCTGTAATTAAACCAAGGAGATAGGTCCATATTAAAATGGTGGGGGAGGGTTATCTAAAGAGGTCATTTTAGCACTGTGTGAAAGGGATAAATATAAAGCAATGACACCAGAAGACTAGAAAGGTTTACAGTATTACTAAAGCAAAAACAATACATAATACATTCTGGTTCTAAATGTTATTTTTCCAACTGACTCTTCACTGCACAAGGAAATCTACTGAAGCCAGGTAGAACCTAGAAAACACAGGAAAAACATGGGCAAAGGAGCAACTTTTCCTCACCATCCCGTGTTTATTTTCAAAAACTGGGGTCTAATATTATGTAACTCTCAGAATTCTAGCTTTTCTCAAATGTTTGAATACATTTAAACTGATCATTCCATTCCATTTTCTACAAGTCCAAATTCACTAGTTTAAGAAGTTTAGTTCTCCGGTCAAGTAAGCAGCAGGATGAGAGCAAATTTCTTCTGTTTCCACTATTTAAGACAAAAGGCAACTAAATGTAAGCGTATTGGTCAAAGATCCACATATATTGACTGGTAATACCTTGGTGTAAAAGGCAAATAAAAGGACTCAAATTAGGAGGTTTTTTTTTTAACTATACCAAGCAACCAGCAGCTTGCAATTTTGTAAGACTCATACGCCCTCTGCTGGTTCTGTAGCATCTTACGAAAAGAAAGGAAAATGTTCTCATTGAATTTTTAACATCCGAAGTCAGAGACAAATCTTAAAATCAACTTACTTGTATTTCTTTTATGAAAGAATATACATGTAACTTCAAATACGCAAAAAAAAAAAAAAAAAAAAAAAAAAAAAAAAAAAAAAAAAAAAA